>NW_007255547.1:143863-166015 GCF_000164805.1 Carlito syrichta
CCGGGGAAGGGGGGCACACCTCATCAACACGGTACCTGCACAATAAATATTTGTATACCTAACCCTGAATTGTGCTCCACAATTTTAAAATAAAAAAATTAAAAATTGAAAAAAAACAAATTTGTTATTTCTTTTATAAATACTTTAAAAAGTAAGCTTTAATATTTGTTATACATTTATTTACTTTTAAAATATATATTGAAGGCCTAATATATGTAAAGTATCATTCTAAATACTAAATATATAGCTGTAAAAATATAGGAACAATTTTTTCTTTCACATTGGAGGTTATATACTGTGGAAAAGATGGTAAACATGATTTGAGGTATAATTAATGCTCAGTGAAAAAAGGAATTGCAGGGATAAAAGGTGTGATGAGATGTGTATATGTGAGTGAGGGATATTGTTTTTGATAAGCTGATCAAGGAAGGTAGTACTTGTTTATTCTATTAGAGCAGAAATTGAAATGACACATATAATGAAGAAAATGTATAAAATTTCTCTTGACTTTATAGGATAGCCACCAGCATTTGGGGCTATTGATTTTCTGCTTGTTTATCTCTGCTGAACTGATGAATCTAGCCAACAACTAAGTGGTGACTGTGGTTTCTCTTCTCTTTTACTTCTCAAGTCCTTGTTATTTCTGATGATTAAAGATAAATTCACAGAATATGAAAAGGGCAGCATGTTTGAGTTTTTCCTTCTTTTGCTCCACTTTCCCCAACGACCAAATGGAATCTTTTCTGATTTAGTGATTGACCTGTCAGTGGTGTTTGTCTCATTGTTTGGAGAAAAGAAACATTGCTGAAACTTTTAAGGTTCATGTAGTAAAGTTTAGGTCATAATGCAGGAGAATAATGCATCTGTCAGATATCTTGGCTTGTGTATGTGGTAATTGGTGTTTGACTTGAATTGTACCACACTGGAATTTATTAGTAGATAATCTTACATTTTAATTGTAGGTAATACCTGTTGAATACTTAAATTAGAGGTTATGGTTTATATTCATTTAGTTTTAAATTTTGCTGATTTTTTTTGAGGATGCTAAGAGGTGTTGGAAGCTGGCCACAGAGGCTCACTGAGTGTTAGGGATCAGGAAGGGCCGTTGACCCTGAGACCACTAGAATGCGTTCAGGAGCTATTGACCCCATTTCCTCCCCCTTTCTACTCAGCACTAACCAGATTAAGCTCCTGTGAGCTCAAAACATAAAAACTCTGAGACCGGGATGAACACAAACTAACTTTAGAAGCTCATTGCTCCCATTCTTCCTCAAACTGCAGTTTTGGCTTTCACACAACTTATAATTCAAACTCAAGTCACATCTAAGAGCCTTAGTATTAGTCACAGGCTTCTGGGTCATGATCTTAAGATTTATTGAAGGTGTAAACTGTAGAATATAGTTTTAGAAGACAACCATTTTGTTGAAAGAATGCGACTGTGTTACTTGCAGGTAGCCCACTGTGAACTTTTGACTGGGCCACATTCCAAACATTCTGGGATGGGCCACTTTTGTTTGTAAAGTAAATACTTAAGCTTCTATAAAATTGTTTAACTTGGCATAAATCAATCATCTTAGGATGAAAAAAGTTTATAGAATATGTCAGTCATGGATTAGGTTATCCTTTGTTATGGGATTTTAAGATTATCATATGAAAAGGGTTTAAGGAAATCATTGATTAAGTTTTCATGGATTAAGGTTTCTGGTGGGTGGGGGACGCCCCTCCCACATCTGACTTTGTGTATAAAAGACCCGTTGTAATTCCCAATAGCACACATCGCTTATGCACTAGACTGGAGTCCAGTCTCTTTCTTTCTCTCTTTCTCTTCTTCCCCCCAATTGCTGATGCCGTCTCCACCTTTGGGGTACCCTGAACCTTGCGGGAGCTGGACTCCGGCAAAGAGGGAAATGGGTAAAAAAGACTTTGAGTCTAACATCTTTTATAGAAAGTTCAAATACAATCTACTTAGACTGTCTTTCTTACAGAAAAATTATATTGCAACACTAATTGGCCTTAAATGACAACTGTTAAACTTAACTGACACATTCAAAAACTTAAAAAATGTATGTGGTGAAATTATTTTTACTTTTTCGTTTTATCCACAATATTTTTATATTATATTATTACTTAAAATATTGGTTATTTATTTAGGTTATTAGCTATCTAGATTAATATCCCAAATATTTCTATTATGAAACGATTACTGTTTTGTTATATGCACCTTACCGTAGGTTGAAATTTTGCAAATAAAAAAAATGGTTACTCACATTCATTGGGGTTTTATTTTTAAAATAAACCCATTGGCCGGGCTCGGTGGCTCAGCCTGTAATCCCACGCCTTGGGAGGCTGAGGTGAGTGGATTGCTTGAGCCCGTGGGTTCGAGACCCGCTTGGGCAACTTTGTGAGACCTCATCTCTACAATAAATCAAAAATTAGCTGGTGTGGTAGCATGCGCCTGTAGTTCCAGCTACTCAGAAGGCTGAGGCGGAAGGATCACTGGAGCCCAGCAGGTCGAGGTTGCGGTGGCCGGGAGCGGCCACTGCACTCCAGTATGGGCGACAGAGTAAGACTCCAACTCAAAAAAAATAAAAATAAAAATAAAAAAATAAAATAAAATAAGCCCATTATTACTAAACTAGAATTAATATAGCTTTTATTGTTTGCAATTGTATTGACTAAACAGTTTAATGCAGATTTGTGATATGCAGAAGTTTGAAATGGCTCTGATGACCCTCTGGTGTTACTTCCATGACTCTGTGACTTTCTATGGCAAAAAGCAATATTTTCTGTTTACCCCAATTTGACCACATGAAGCCTTTACAGGCTGAGAAGTTTTGCTACCTGAAAAAAGAATTAAAGCATGGAGAAGGAAACAATTCTCCATGGCTGGCTTTGTGAGTGGAAGAGGCAACTCCAAGGGCTGAAGTTCATCCTCTAAAAGCTGAGAACAACGCAATAGTCAGCAAAAAAACTGGGATCTTCATCCTCAACCACATGGAACTGGATTCTACCAACAACCTGAACGAGCTGGAAGTGAATTATTTCTCAGAATTTCCAGGTGAGAGTCTACCACGGCCTACACCTTTATTTTGGCTTTATGAGGACTTAAGTAGAGAACCTAGTTAAGTCCATTCAAACTTCTGACTTATGCCATAGTGAAATAATAAATAAGTTTAAAGGTGCTAAGTTTGTGATAGCTTATTACAGAACAATGGAAAACGAATATAACATTAAAACATATGAAGCCATAAAATTTATCATTTCTAACTAAAAATGTTTTAAGTTATTTCATATGTTTTAAATACCTATTTTTGTTTTACATAAAAGGAAACAGGATCAGACTTTCTTTATTTTAAAGATCCTCTGTTCAGAAGGCGTGGAAAAACAAGTAAGCTTAGAATGGAATTTCTGTAAGCTTAAATTCTTAAACCGTATTTATAGGCTTAGGTCCAACTCAAATTTATCTGATAATATAGTGAGCCTTGACAAGTAAGTCACTCTCATGGAGGAAATAAATTTTTCCCAGTGTGAAAAATTAAATCTGGTAGAGCAGCATAAACTATTTGGTAAAGTTTTCCTTTCCTTTAATACACTTTTAATGTTTTGAAAGAGTTTGACTCATTTCACATATGGGATCAGTTTACTCCTGGCTTAATATAAATCAAGGTTGTAAGTAACTTACAATGTTATGCCTTAGGGTTTCTGAAATTCTTTATATCTCTCAACATTCTTTATTTAAAAAGTATCTGAAAAACACTATTCCAATAAAACATTTTCAATATAAATTACATCACAGGAGATTTTTTCTTCACATTAATTAAACATACATAAATATAATATAAATAAATCATCTGTTACAGTCTTGAAGGTAATCCCTAACTCACAAACATCTTTGGCTTTGGTTAACACCTATAATATATTACCAAGTTATAATGTTCATAAATTTATTCATTGAATGTCAAATAAGCACTATGCTCTGTGCTGAGACTGTATATACATATTGCATAACATATGGTCTCTACCCTTCAGGCATAGCATATAAACAGATGAGAAACATAAATGTGACAAATTTTATAAGTAATATGCCAAGATAATACAGAATTTTGATTCACTGCATATAGAAATTTATAGGAGAGAGGATACTTAAGAGGTTTTATTTTTACTGTATTTGTTTAAATTCCTTAGGTAACACTTTTCTGAATTCCATTTTCACTACAAACAGCAAAACACGAATAGGATACAATATAATTTCTAATCTCCAATAAAAAACTTCTTTAATAAAAACAAGTATGTTTTTATTTATTTATTTTCCTATGCTTTGTAATCTCTTAAATAGTAAAAATAAAATCTCTGATTATGTATTATTGTAGAAATACTAAGAAATTAATTTGTCCAATGTGTTAACTATGTCTTCATGGCAGATTTTTCTTAAATATGTTTTTCATCTCAATAGATGATTTGTAAAAAAAAAAGCCAAGGTTGTTGACTTGATAATATGTATTAATGTAATTTTTAAAATCTTTGCCACTTGATCACATCTTATGCCATAATTTAGAAAAAATTTATAATCATCAAAAATCCATGGAAAAGGAAAAAATGATATATGATGAAAATTAGATGTACAAAACAACTTTGATTTTCATAAATATTAATTTGAAAAGTTTAGTCAGTCTTAGGATGTAACCTGGAGATTACATAATTGTAGGTACAGAGTAAAAAATCAGGCTTAGAGTCAAAAATTCACACTTTGAATCCTAACTCTGCCAAAAAAACCCCTTTATTTTAATTTTATTTTATTTTTACTTTGGACAAGATATTTAATCTTTTGGTGTCAGCTCCTACTGTTCAGATGACAACATATCTTTCTGTTAGGGCTGTTAGGATTTTCAATATCAATAATATATACAATATATCATTTTAAGCTGTAAGATATACTAAAAATGTTAAAGTAATTCTTATGGTTATTTATAATAATAATATAAAATAAAAATAGGTAACTGTTTCTGTTTTAAGACCAAAGATAAGCTGGGCTCAGTAGCTCAGCCTGTAATCCCACGCCTTGGGAGGCTGAGATGAGTGGATTGCCTGAGCCCATGGGTTTGAGACCCGCCTGGGCAACTTGGTGAGACCTCATCTGTACAATAAATCAAAAATTAGCCGGGCGTGGTAGCGCGCGCTTGTAGTTCCGGCTACTTGGAAGGCTGAGGCAGAAGGATCGCTGGAGCCCAGCAGGTGGAGGCTGCAGTGGCCGGAAGCGGCCACTGCCCTCCAGTCTGGGTGACAGAGTGAGACTCCAACTCAGAAAAAAAAAAAAAGATTAACGATACATCTCATCTTTCAGAGAACTGGTAGTAGTCATTGTTCTTTACATACTTACACAGAGCTTGAAAATGATGTGATTTAATTGCTATAGTTTGAATGTGTGCCCTGAAAAATCATGTGTTGGAAAGTTAATCTTCAATAAGGAGGTATTGGGAGGTGAGATTTTTAGTGCAAAGGAGTAGCCAAATGATACTTTAATAAGAGACTAGCATAAATAAAAGAAAGCCAGGTGTCTGTTGTTGTTGTTGCTGTTGTTTTATCAAGATAGTGGGAAACTGGAAGCAACCATGCTTTCCATAAAAAGAGAACTGGATTAAAAAAATGTGGTACATATACACGATGGAATACCATGCAGCCATAAAAAAGAACAAAATCATGAATTTCGCAGCAACCTGGATGGAACTAGAGTCTATAATACTGAGTGATCTCTCACAGAAACAAAGATCTGAGTATCACATGTTCTCACTCATATAGTGGACCTTGAACATCCAACATAATACTATAAGAAAATGACTGACAGTGGTGGGAAATTGTGGGGGTGGGAAGGGAAGGGAGATGGGATTAATGGTAGTAAATATCTGTCTGGGGATGGGGAGACACCTCTTATTAACAAGAGTGTCTGAACGGAGCATATTTGTATACCTAACCCTTAACTGTACCCCACAATAGAAAAATAAATAAATAAATAATAATTAAACAACAAAAAAAAAAGATAGTGGGAAAATGATTCTGAAGACACTTGAGAAATCTTCGAGGTTGCTCCTCTCATCAAGGACCAGGCCTGGGACATCCTCTACAAGCTTGCTGCCAAGGGCCACTCTGGGACTCTGCTCCCTGCTCATTGCAGTAATCCTTTGCTGCCTCAGCCACAGTTCAAGCAGGCCCAAATATGGCTTGTGCTGCTGAGAGGTAATTCTTGACATTGTCCTCATAATGCCAGACTACACAGAGCATATGAGCTGTGGGACCATGGCAGCCTACACCTAAATTTCAAATGATGTATCAGACAGCTTGGGGGTCAGAAAGAAACCTGTCACAAGTGCAGAACCTCCACAGAGTCTTCATAGGGCAATGCCTGACAGAACTGTGGGGTTGCCACAGAAACCCTAGAACTATATAGCTAGCAATGTGTATGCAATACCAGCTAGGGAGAGATGCAGGCCTGGGCCTCTCACTCATGAGAACTGCTGCATGGACTGAGTCCAGCTAAACTGTAGAAGCAGGGCTGCTTGGGGCCTTGGGAACTCAGTCCACACCCTGGTATGTCCAGGAGGTAGGTTGTGAAGTCAAGGGTGCTTACTCTCCAGCTTTAAGATTTGATGTAGTTTTCTCTGTTGGGTTTTAGACTTACTTGGGACCAGTTAGAACTGACTTTTCCTTATTGCTTCCTTTTGGAATGTGAATGTCTATCCTGTGGCTGTTCCACCACTGTATTTTAGGAGTAAATAATTTGTTTAATTTCAAAAGCACACAGCTGAAGGAAAATTTGCCTCAGGATGAGTCAGGACTTGAGTTTCACCCATATCTGATTTAAACAAGACTTTGGACTTCTGAATTGAAGCTGGAATGAGTTGAGAGTTTGGGGTTATTGGGATGGAATGCTTGTATTTTATATTTGAGGTCATAAATTTGGGGGGCCAAAGACATAATGCTGTGATATGAATGTGTTTCCCAAAGTTCATGTGTTGGAAACTGGATTCCCAATGTGGATGTGTTGGTAGGTGGGACCTTCAAGAGATGTTTAGATCATGTGGGCTCTGCCCTCATGTATGAATTAATGTCATTTTTATGGGAGCTTGTTTGCAATCGTAGGGTTAACATTCTTATTAAAGGATGAGTGTGGCTCCTTCTTGCTCTCCTTCACCCTCTTTTGCTCTTCTGCCTTCTGCCATGGGATGATGTAGCAAGAAGGTATCTACAAGGTTCTGGCTCCTTAATCTTGAGTTTGCCAGCCTTCAGAACTCTGAGAAATAAATTTGTGTTGTTTATAAATTGCTCAGTCTCAGGTATTCTGTTACAGTAGCACAAAACAGACTAAAGAAGTCAATATTATAGGGAACATGTGCATGATGCTCAGAGTTTGTAAGTTAGAGGCTACACTGGACAATAAAATGTAGTAAGTGGGAAACAATATGGGTGGATGGCACATAATCAAGAGTCTTATTAATGTAGCATCTCTTTGTCCTTCTCCAATAAATAATGAATCTGTGGAGAGGATTTTGTACAGTTTTTGTATTAGACATGCCTTAAGCCTTTCTGTACACTAATATAGCAAAAACTTTTTAATATACATTTTTGATTGGTTGCCTGGTTGTTTGAATGAAAATACATTCTTAGACAAAGTAATCAGATTACATTGTTCGTAGTTTTCAAGGCAAAGAGACAGGGTTAAACTCACAAGGGCTAGCTCTGCGTAAATGGTCAATCTGTTTCCATGGTTACAGGCTGGCTGAGTAAACTATAAATTTGTAGGTGTTGGTTTGTGTCCTCTTATCTTAAAGAATCTGAAGGAGATTGTTTCTATAAATATGGTTTCCATCTCTGGGTTAAGTATGGGTTTGAGGATAAATTTAGGGAAGGGAGAGCTTTTCAACTATATAAATAGCAGTTCTTAAATACACCTTTCCCTGCATCTGGCCCATGTTTTCAATATTAAACATGATCATATTTTGGTTTCCACTATTCTAATTATAGGAAAGTACATTTTTTTACATCTTTCTGAAGGTATCCATTTTTATGATTTTTCCTGGTCACAGTTGCTCAAATAATTTTAAGTAATGCAGAAGACTATTGTTTTAAATGCAATTTATTACTCTCTTTTCAGGACTATTACGGCAACCAATTATAGCAGATACAAAATGAACTTTAAAACATGATACAGAAGAGATAATTTCAAGTCCAAAATAAGGTTTAGAAATGTGTAAGAAACATAAATGGACATATTTGAATCTTATTTAAGAGTATGAGTTAATATTAATAAGTACATGACTGGTTTTGTTTTTATTTATTTATTCGTTTTAAGCTTACCTTTTCTGTAAATAATATTTAGAATTTAACTTCTTTTAATTAAAATAGTTGCCTCATTTTTTTCTAACTTTGAAATCACTGAATTGTGTGTTTTCTTTATATATTCTTTGATTCTATTCAGTGTTATGGTGCAATTTCTCCTTCTCCACACCCTTCATTCCCCTGCTGAGCTGAATTGATTGTGGCATTCCCATTGATTTCAAAGGGAATTCCATCCCCCAAACACCTCCCTGGCTGTGTGAATGTGCAAATAGCCAAGTGATAAAGTGGCTGAGAATTACTTACAGCATGTGCAAGGTGAAGATTAGAATAATAATTTCATCATTATCATTATTATTGCTATTTAATATTTATACAGTACCTTTACTCTGAGAAACTCAAGAAACTTTATGAATTTTAAATTATCCAATGGGCTCTAATCTTAACTACACCCTATGTTCTGGGTAAGGCACAAAATTAATAATAGATTTGAGTGACATATATTGCTAGAGAAATCTAATTCTGTTGCTGTTTAGCTCTCTTCTATTATAGAAAGTTAGCATTATATATTTGCCTAGAAAGCTTCATAGCTATCTTATTATTTTAGTACTGGGGGTCTATTTGTCATTTATTTTGGAATAATTTAAGATGACAGCTTATTCAAGAGTAAAAAAGAAATAAATTGACACATAAGTGGAAAGACAATTTTTATTTATTATTTGCATTAAAATTCCAAACTAATCTTTCATGGAAAAAATTTGATTGCTATTTATTTTATAAAGACATAAATACTGTATTATTTTTACTCTTATTGCTTAAGGTTGAGTATATCTGAGTAAATTTTCTTGGTCCTTTAAAGTAAATAAACTGTATCCAGTTCTGTTTTGGGCCTATTTTTTTGCATGGAAGTACAGTTTTGTCAATAATCTTTCACCAAAAATATCTCAATTCTGAGACTTTCAAACTATAATTTTAGCCCTACTGGATTTAGATGCAGATTTTTTATTTTTTATTTTTTTACATAATATACTACTGATTTTCCCTAAGATTCTTATCTTTCTGTTATTCTTTTTCCATTAAGTGGTAATCTAATAGCTTGCAAAAAATTATTCCGATTTAGCTAATTCATATCTAGGAAAACTTGAAATAATACACATAGATAAATAAATTCAGTATAGTCAAGTGAAAAAATGAAATTTTGCAAGCGATTAGGGCAACCAGGAGGGAGCGGCATGGATAGAGATGGTGGAATGTTATTGATTACTGTGTCTTTTATAAATGCTATCTCATTCCATAATAAAATTTTAAAAATATACTGCTTAATTATTTTACAAATAAAGAAGTTAAAACTGAAGAAAGATAAGTAATTCAAACACAATCATACAGTTAATGAGTGGTAGAAGGAAATCTAATTTTCAAAAAGCTGTGCTTCAAAATCTATGGCTTTTCTTGTCAGGCTGGTCAGTAGTGGAATAGATTTTGTCATGAAGTAACATATCTTTAGGGCATCTCAAAAACTTAAATATGTGAATACTAATACAATGTATAATTTTTCCTAGAGATTACTGTTTCATGACTTAAAATTATTGCTGTCTTATGCCTTATCAAATTTGTTTCACTTCTATAACCACTATCACAGTGAATTTTTATTTTGAAACCATTTTACATTTTGCATAAACAAATGAGATTTGCAAAAGTTTCCTGTATTAATAATAATACAATTTCAAATACTAAAACAACTATTACAACCTCATTGAGTAGTGGTTTTTGGGAATCGGGTTTTCTCACCCACTTAACTGCCATGCATGTTTTTCAAGTCATATGCACAGAAAATCTGCAAGTGATCATAGGTCATAGACATTCAAAGCCTCTAAAATAAAAAATCTAAGCATTAAGTCTACTATAGCCAAGTTCTACCAAAGTTATGTACATCCAAGTTTTCATTTATGTATTTTTTAAGCTTTGCCATTAACTTAATTATTTGAGGAAATACCGCGCAATAAATATGACTTCCATGTGAATTTCTCATCACTAGAGAGCCTAGATAGTCATGTGGGAGAAATACCAAGAAAGTCATTTGCTCATTGTGTACCAGCATTCTAACACTTGAATTTCATTTAAAAATAATATGTATATACATGTACATATACACGTTTATATATTATATATATGCATATTTGTGTATTTTTACTATATGCCATTTTATTTTTTCTTTACCTTTGAATAATACAAACTCTTTTACATATCTATCCCTACATACAGGTATACACATATGTACTTGTGAGGGATTGTGTGTGTGTGTGTGTGTGTGTGTGTTCAGAGTATTTATAAAATATGGTTTTCTGTATTTTATTTTAAACATTTAAAAATAGTATTTTAAAATATATTAAAATTCTATCTTTTGTGTTGAGAATAAAATGTGGAAGTAGAAAGTCTAGTTAAAGGATTGTTGCAATAACCCAAGTGAGAACTGATGCTGGCCTGAACAAAGGTACGGTTGAATTGATAATAAATAAATGGGTTATGGATATTTTGAATGTGAGTACAACAAAATTTATTGGTGGATTAGTCTGTATTGGCTAATAATATTTGATGACAGATTTTAAAAAAAGAAGAGAACATGACTCAAAAGTTTATTTCCTGAGTTCCAAGGTATATGATGTGACAGAGACCTTAGATAGGGAAGAGGAAGAGAAACCGTTAGAGTTTAGGCAGAAACATCCAGAACTGAATGTTTCAAGATTAAGAAGCATATTAAACAGGCAAAGAGGGATTGATATAGATTAAAATAAAACCCCAGAAACAAACAAAAATGGCTAAGTGCTGAAAGCTGGTGTATGTCAAAGTTTACAAGAAATGGTAAAGGAGACCAAAACAATAAACTGAGGTAGGAGGAGAATCAATTGTGAGTGATGTCCTAAATGTCAAATGAAGAAAATATTTTAAGAAAGAGAAAATGATCAACTGAGTCAACACTACCAGTAGGTTGAGTAAGAAAATGGCTGAACACTGACCACTGGTTTTGGCAACAAGAAAGTCATTAGTGAACTTGATAAACACCATTGTGATCACTTGTGACACTGCTTGCTGTAATAAAGTCGGAATAAAGAAATTTTAAGATAACATGAAGAAAACAACGAAGAAGGCAAAATAGACAATTCTATTCAAAGTTTTTTTAATGATAACTAGTGGGTTCATCTGCAGATATTGTTATCTACTCATGACTCTTGCTGGCCTCCGGGCTACTGTAGTAGACACAAGATGTATCACCAGATCCAGCTGCAAGACAGGACAAGCTGCCCAGGAGTGGAGATTACAACCAGAGGGCAGCCACTGAGTGTTAGTTTCTTTATGGTCGTCATCAGAAGCAGAGAGCTGCCTCAACAATAGTCATACCGCTTCTAAGGAAATTCATATCTGGCGACTTAGTGAAGCAGGGGTATTAATGCCTGGCCATTTAGGCTTGATGCAGGACAACTATGTTGGTTATACGTGCTCCCATACTTTTTCCTGGTTAGGTTAAAAGTATATTAGGCCAGCATCATGGTTTGACTTTTCCCTCTGCCAAAGCCTGGTTTAGCCTCCCTCCTTTTACAGGTATTGGTCTCTCATTAAATACATTGTACCCAAAATGTTCTCTCAGCACCGGCCTCAGAATAACCCAACCTGTGACTTTACCCTTTTGTATGTATCTTGTTCCTGGTTAATAGCATAACAGAGCAATGAGCAGTTCGGTGCAAGACAGAGACAGAAAAGCTCTTTTATGGACTTTGTCTCCACTTCTAAACCGCCATTTCCCTCCAACAAGGGTGTGCCAAATATAACATTTTTCAAAAATTGCCTGTTTGTTTCTCAAATCCAACAATGTCTTTGTTAATTCTGTCACTTCTGTATTTTTGGGTTTAGGAAAGAGAGCCAATAGCCTGGATTAGTTCACTTTCTTGCCAAAAAAATATTAAAAATGGACAGAGTTCTACATATCTTTCAATAGTCATGAGATAGCAGTAGGCTGTCATATATTTTGTACTTCAGTTGTGAAAATACTAAGAATTTTTTTTGGTAACAGTATTGAGATCTATTTTTAAAAAATTTTTTGCTTGTAAGGGTTGAATTGAATAAAAGTTCTACACTGTTTATTCCCATCAGAACAGTATTCTTAATGGTTATCTGCCTAAAGAAGCAGGTTTAGTAGATAATTTGTTTTCTAACAGTTAAAATTTAATTGGATAATTTGAACTAAACTCATTTGAGGTTGACATTTTGTGTTTTGTTGTCATTTTATCAATGAAATTTTGCCATAATAGCTGAATGTGACATCAAATGTATAATTGTAAGACTGTAAAATAGGTACTTCATAAAATTGAAGGTACTCTCTTTAAGAATATACTCTTTAGTGAAACTCTAAGTGTGTCATTAACCTAAGTCTACACTCTGGATTTTCAGTGTCAAATGTGCAATTACTTGATAAAGGTGCCAAGAAGGAAACTAAAACACTGATAAAGCTTTCTTAGCATTTCCCATGGTATAGCAGTGGGAAAACAATAAAAGCCTATCTCATAGACATTTATGTGGGTAAATATCATATAGCCAGCTCCTGGAAACAAAGTTGAGAGGTAACACCAGGTGTTCCATTTAAATGAGATGGGCATGCCAGTTAACTATTATTAGGAGTCATTTGAATGCACTGAACTAAGTCTCTGCCTTGCTGATTATTGCAATTAAGCAGGCATGCCATTTGACAGAGTAATGAATAAGTGGAACTCTCTTAATTGGGGCACTCAATTTCTTAGTCCATTCTTCTTAGCAAATTGTAGTGTAAAAGTTTATTTTCTTTGTCCTTCACTATATCATTTTTCTCAGTATGGATTCTTGGACCTCGAAAATTACTTCTTTGGAGATGTTTTCTTTATTTTGATGGTGTCGATTTCAATTTGACCACTGAGAATATGTAGTTGAACAATCCTACACAGTGACCCATTCTCAAAACTCTTCATTACCACTTCATAAACCAAAATCTGGGAGCTTATTTCAAATTTTATGTACATACTCCTATATAGAAGATTTTAGCTATGGTTATATCTGAGTGATAGAATTATAGAGAATTTTCATTTTCCTTCTGTGAGTTTTTGAATTTAAAACAATGAACATGTAGTCCTTTTCTAATAAGGGAAAAAAATAATATGATTTTTAAAAAAAAAGTGTCTTCTTTAATTGGCATATTTAAATGAGGACAATGCAAATAAAGGTTTACAATCAGGAACTGATAGTATAATTACTTAACAGAAGGAGCACAGAATGAAAAGCAGGGTAACTAGGTTTCTTCCTTCTATAAATTGGATATCATTAGTGCTGACTTTGTTTTCTTTCACATTTCCCTCAGCAAAAGTGCTTGTTATCCATCTGTTTCTCTTATAATAAACATAGATAATAGATACAGACAATCTTACAGTTTAAAGAAACCTCAAATTTCAGCAATTCTCACATTTTTATTTTATAGATGATAATGCTTGAGCTCCAAAAGTATATGTTATTGTTGTGGGGTTGTCTTCTGATCAGTAGGCAGGATCATCTTACTACAGTGGGTTTCGTTACTTAACTTTGGAAATCAGGAATTTTAGGATACCACAGTACTATCTTTATAATATTGCTTTGACTATTTTTATAATATTGCTTTGACATTATTGCTTAGACTATGTCAGTGTGACCTCGCAATTCATTTCCTGGTTCTGACTTTAACCCTTCCAGAAGTCACATGCTGACCAGGTAAGATAACGTGGAAACTTTCTTAAATCAGGAGCTAAGATTGTATGACTTTTCTCTCCATTCATACCTATGACAAAGGGTCTGTCCACTTTATTTTATCATTCTTAGTAAAATTATTTTTCCCCTGGCAGCTCAATAAGAAAAAAAATATGACATTGAAGTATAAAAAATGAGTCTGAGGATTTGGAAGTAATAGAAGAATGAGTGAGAAGAATTGCTTGTCATTTATCTTGGGCTCTGTGCAGCTGCAAAGACCCATTCCAACAGATGCAGCTGTTTAGTCCTGCTTCGCCTTGTAATTTTTCCAGCAGCATTTCCCTTAAAAAGTGTCATCAACTGTTATGATCATCTATCTTATGTAAAAATAGAGTGCTATTTAATTTGAACCAAGTTACTTTTCTTAAGTATTCGCACAATAACAAAATGAAGCAAAAAGGCAAGTTTTATGTTCTTCTGACAACAGTCTTGGCTATAGCTTTTACCTGCTGCACATTCTTATCTCACTGCAGTTTGGTGAGATAGTTTGGTTCCAGCAAGTGCAGGCACAGGTTTTTCTAACCTTCATTCGTATGAATCCATCAGCATTGACTTGGTGTTAAAAGACAGAGTAACTGTGTAAGATTTTGTTGGTTGGTTTGCCTCAAGTGACAGAAGATATTTCCCGATTTTATCCGTTAGAAAGAAGAAACTCAAATTTCAGTTGACCTTTGAGCAATATAGAAATTAGAGTGCTAACCTCTTGTGCAGTCAAAAATTTACATGTAAGATTTAAAAACTAAAACTAAAAACAATTACTAATAGCCTACTGTTTACTGTAAGCCTTACCAATAACATAAACAGTCCATTAACACATATTTGGTATGTTATATGTATTATACAAGCTAGAGAAAGGATGTTATTAAGAAAATCATAAGGAAAAATATATTTACTACTTATTAAGTGGAAATGGATCATCATAAAGGTCTTTATTTTCATCATCTTCATGTTGAGTAGTCTCAGGAGAAGAAACAGGTGGAGGGTTGGTCTTGCTATCTCAGGGATGGCAGAAGTGGAAGAAGTAGCGGAGGTGTAAGGGGAAGCAGGAGAGGCAGGTATACCCGGTGTAACTTTTATTGAAAAAAATTCACACATATGTCTAGTCGCACAGTTCAGACTCATGTTGTACAAGGATCAACTGTTGTCACCATGTTAAATCTCCAGGTCATTGTTTCCCTAATTCTCTTTTTCCTCTGGCTTATTGGGCTGTATTGCAAGGTAACAGACAGCAATCCTGTTCTTTTCCAGACTACAGAGATGTAAGAGATACTAGTACTCAAAAATTTGATTTGTAAACATGTATTTATGATCAGTGATGTTAAAGATGCAAATGTTGAGGCACTTGAGGGCTCTTTTTCTTTACTGAGACCCTGAACCAACTGAGAAGATGAGAAGGTTAGCACATGGAAGTCCAAAACATCACTGAAAGATAGGAAAAGGATGTGGTTTGGATTTATGGGAAATACTGAACCCATGAAACAGCAGTGTTGGAGGTGCAACAGGGTTAGGTGAGGCAGGCCTTTCCCCATCCACTCTGGGAGACCTCTTTGCAACATATGGCATGGCAGAAGAGATTGGCATGTGTGTTTCATGAAGGCAGCTCCCTTCATGTAAGGGAGACCAGAAGAAAAATCTGTCCTATTTACGTGTAATTCCTCTTTCTATTTCCTAGTTAACTAAAAAGTGAGAGAGGGGATGAGATAGACCATGGTCATTATAGTCAGTGAATTTCTTTTCCATGGAAAGAAATATTAGAAATGAGGCATTTTGAACATCACCACTTTGTTGAAGTTATCCCCAAATAGGATACACTATTTAAAAAGCAACACCTGACCATTTTATCCAACAGTATTTATATTGTGTCTTTTAATAACTAGTACTATTCCTTCCTGGTGTATTATTTTATTTTTGGCTAAAATGAAAGCATGATTAAAGAAATTTAAGGAGAAAAAAAATAACAACCTGACTTCTTTCCCTTGACCAACTGCCAGGTAGAGCAGTTCCTACTAGTTGGCAACAATATCTTATATGTCATTGTTTTATGATATAAAGAATTAGGGGACATTCTGATCATATTCAGAGTTGCAGCAGACATCTGAATCTGATTTATTTATCTTCTGGAGAACTACAGATGGTCAGGACTCCTTTTCATTGCCTTTGGGATCAATCCATTTCGGGAGCTGATGGAACTAACTATCCTGATCTTCCTGGTATACCTGTCCCCACTGACTGAAAAGATTGCTGATTTTCTATCAATATTCTTTTTAGGGTCTTATAGCAGATGTTTATACTACCTGTCCAAGGTTAAATTCTCTAGGGAAAAAAAATGACCTAACAGCATAACAGATCTTTTGATTATCACGGATATGCTCATTTATATAAAAGGTAAACTTTTCCCATTAACATTTACTTTATATAAGCTTTTATCTTATTGTTGAATCATAATTGTAGGTGAAATATAATCCAATATCAACAATTTCACATGGCTCAACCTACTGGAGTCAGAATTATGTGCTACCTCTATGCACTAAAGAATCTTAAATATTTGTCTATGTATAAATATATACATAATTACATAAATACATGTAACATTTATGACATAAATTGCATATATTACATTCAACTTATATAAATTATATGTTGCATTTATGTATGTACATGTAACATTTAACTTTTTAGAGCATGTAGGTAGCATATTGTGAATACAGAAAACAAGTGTTTCTTATAATTTACAGAGAAGTGTATCATTTAAAGATAAGTTGCAATGCGGAATCTGAAATCATATCAGTTTACTTTCATACTTTGTACACTCATGAGAACTTAAAAGGCACATAATGTCTTAGTACTATTATAAATACAGTTTTGAATTTAAATCCCCTCAAGAGAGTCTGGTAGTTCCCCAAAAGTCCTTGGACCACACTTTGAGAACCCTCACTTAAAATTTGCTAATATGGTAGAACGGAGTAGGAGAGTGTGTGTGTATGTATGTGTGTGTGTGTGTGTGTGTGCGCATGCGTGCATGCGTATGTGTGTGTGTGTTTTCTATATAGGGTGGTAAGGAGAAGCTTCATTGAGGAAGTGAACTTTGAACCTAGGGCTAATGACAGAGAAGCCAGCCATGAGACTACCATGAAGAACATTTTCTGCAAAAGGAGCAGGTGGTGCCAATATTCTGACCAGAGAGGAGCTGAGGGGTGGGCATTACTAACTTACTCGGGTAATCTCTTCATAGAAAGATATTTGTGTAAATTTTAGTTACTTTTGGAGTGACTTCAGTTTTGATTTTATAAAAGATATTGCAAAAAAAGAAATGTGACTTATCTATTTTTAATTTATTATAGACATGTGGGGTACAAGTAAAGGTTAACTACATAAGCAGGCTGCATGCAGATGAAGTTTGGGTCACTAACTGGCCCTTACTTCCTCTGGTTTAGGACCAGGTATGCATTATGTTGTCACATGGTCCCCTACCCTGCTTCCTCCCCCAAGAGTGCTCAGTGACTGCTGCTCCCTCCCTTCCTTGTGCTAATGTGACTAGTGTACAGAGCCCACTTATGAGTGAGAACATGTAGTATCCAATTCTTTGTTTCTGTGATAGATCACTAAGTATAATGGTCTCCAACCCATCCAGTTCACTGTGAAGTCCATGATTTTGTTCTTCTTTATGACTGCATAATACTCCATTGTTTATAAGTACCACATTTTCATTATCCAATCCACTTTTGATGGGTAGTGGGGTTGGTTCCTTGTTGTTGCTATTTTGAATACTGCAGCTATAGACATGCATATGTAGGTATCTTTTTTGTACAACAATTTTTGTTCCTCTGAACATCTTCCCAGGAGAGGTCTTGATGGATCATATGAAAGGTGAATTTTAAGTTATTTTATGAATAGCCACATAGCTTTCCATAGAGGTTGAACTAGTTTGCACTCCCAAAAACAGTGTAAAAGCATTCCTTTTTCTCCAATACTCACCAATATCTATTGTTTTGTGATTTATTGAGGGTCATCCTTATTGAAGTTGTATCTCATGGTGGTTTTGAGGTTCATTTCTTTGATAATTAGTAAGCCTGAGACTTTTCTTTAGAAAGACGCATTGATGAACTTCCGGGAAGATGGTGATGGGGCAGCTTGGTCTGTGAGACCCTCCATGAAAGAGAACACACACAAAGACTCTAGCTCTCACCTGGAGGCTGCAGCTCCCATCATCAGCAGCCTGCTCTTCACATGAAGCTCAGCTGAGGCCACCACTCAAACACCATGGTGGTCTTGGCTGCCATCGGCCATTGCCCCACCCATGCCTGAGGTGACCCACAACTTTGGACAGTGAAGCCCCCGCAAGCACGATCTACTGAGATCGCTGCTGCTGCCACTGCCACCGCCACACCCCATCCTTCACCTGGAGCCAAACTCGTGGAGCTCCTTCCATGTACCAAGAGGTGGCTGCCTCCTCTGCCGCTATTGTTGCCTGCTCCCTCCTGTCCTGGGTGCCTTCTGACTTCCACCCTACCTGGCTTGCATTGACTTACAGGCTTCAGCAGCTGCAGATAAAGATCAACTGGAGCGGTGAGATAGCAACACCTGCTGGGGATCCAAGGTAACAAAATCAATAGGGAAAAGACAGAAGTTCCTTCCCCTTGATAAATAGACACAGGCCAGATCTGAGTGGTAGACTGGGCAGGGAGCCCAGAACTGAACTGCCCTTCACAGCAGGCCAGGGGCAACTGACCCTAACTGTGAACAAATCTACTAGCCTGCAAAGAAAGCTAGAAATCAGAGGTGAAAGGACATTGGACTTAAAGAAAAAGTCTCAGAGTGTGCTTGGTTGGTTCTGTTAGTTTACTGACTTTATTCTGTTCCTTTAGTTTTGTTCTTTTTTTAATTTCTCTGTAAAGCTCATCTTTGTATAGAGGAATAGCACACCAATAACGAGGTTGGTTAGCTTGTATGTTAGCATCATTGTATGTTTTAGTTTTTCATGTGGTTGTTGGTTAGTTTGTAGTCGTGGTTATTGTTTTTCTTTTTATTTGTTTCAGTCTTTGTGTCTCTTTTCATTTGTTAGTCGGTATGCTTATTGGTTTTCCCTTTTACTCCTCTCTGTCTCTATCCCCTCTTCCCTACTCTGCCTGCTCTGTTCTCTTTCCTCTGTTAACCTCAATTTGCTTTAGGAAGTAAACCTACAACCCTACTGTATGGACAGATTCCAAGGCAGTGAGAAGTGGGTTTCAGATTATCCATACATCTGTCGGTGAATACCAGGATCTGCAGATAGATTTTGAATCACAACTCCCCTCTTAATTAAATCTCAAAACTGCAAAAAGGACCACCCACAACCTATAGTCCAACTCCAGAATTGAACAAAGCAAGAGGATATGCATAAGGAAGAATAGGAGATTGAACAAACAGAAGTAAAAGTAACCCCACCACCCCTGAATAACAGAATTAAAGAAGATGGAGAAGTGGAGGGAAGGAAAAAGTAGACAGGAAAAATCTGCATAAATGAATAAAAACCAAAAGAAGAATATAGGTCTCACACAGACCCCTGGGAGGTCAGACACGAGAAAACAGACTTCAGAACACAAACATTGAAGAATCCCCAGAATGACTGGTCACATAAAACAAACCCAGATATCAAGACATTAATAAAGAAAATAAAAAAAATTAAGGAGAGATAAGAGGAAAATAGGAAGGAGCTGATGACAGAAATAACAGCAGTAAAGAATACTGTGATGGAAATAAATAACAAACTAATAAGCATGGAAAGCAGAATTAGCCAAGCAGAAGAAAGAATCTCAGAGCTTGAAGACCAAAATGCAGAATTAACCCAAACTGTCAAAAACAGAAAAGAAGCTAAAAAGAAAGAACAAAACCTTCAAGAGATGAATGATTACTTCAAGAGACCGAACCTAAGAGTAATTGGCCTTCCTGAGGAAGAGAGAGAAACAGGCCACACTGGAACAAACATTTCATGAAATCATTCAAGAAAACTTCCCTCATCTCATCAGTGATGCAAAATTCAGACACAAGAGATTCAGAGAACCCCTGCAAGACAACAAATGAGAAGACCAACTCCCAGATGGTTAATAATTCACCTAAACAAAGTAGGTATAAAAGAAAAAATCCTAAAGGCAGCAAGAGAAAAAGGTCAGACTACCTACCAGGGAAGACCAATTAGAATAGCAGCAGGTTTATCTACAGAAACTATTCAGGCTAGGAGAGCTTGGAACCTTATCTTCAAAGTTTCAAAAGATAAACAATTTCAACTGAGAGTAACCTACCCAGTCAAGCTAAGCTTCATCAGTGAGGGAGAATTGAAATCTTTCCCAGATATCCAATCCCTAAGAACTTATGCTGCCACCAGACCACCTTTACAAGAAACACTTAAGAAAGTATTGAACACAGAAGAAAAGGAAAAAAGAACAATTTTCTTCACAAGGTACAGGCAAAAGATTAAAAACACACATGAACCAACTCCAAAACCAAAAAAAAGACAACAAACAAACAGGAATAACAATAACAACTCTGTAAGAACCTTATGATAAGGATCAACTCTCACATTTCAATAATTAGCCTGAATGTGAATGGACTAAATGCACCACTGAAAAGATGATAGAATGGCAAAATGAATAAAATATCACCAGGCAACAATTTATTGCCTTCAAGAGACTCAACTCACTAGAAAGGACACTCACAGACTCAAAGTAAGAGAATGGGAAACAAATTTTCAGGCAAACAGAACAAAAAGAAAGGAGGAGTCATGATCTTAATCTCAGACAAAATACCCTTTAAGCTATCAAAAATTAAAAAAGATACAGAAGGCCACTGCATAATGATAAAAGATTCAATTCATCAACAAGAAATATCCATCCTAAACATGTATGCATACAACATAGGAGTGCCTACATTCATAAAGAAGCTTCTAGGTAAACAAAAAAGATATTGACTCTAACACTATCATAGCTGGGGACTTTAATACCACACTCACAACTCTAGACAGATCATCAGGACAAAAAATCAGCAACAAGATCTGAAACCTCAATGTGACTCTTGACCAAATGGACTTAATTGATACCTAGAGAACACTCCATCCAACGGCCACAGAATATACATTCTACTTATCACTGCATGGAATGTACTCTAAGATCAACCACATACTTGGCCATAAATCAAGAATAAGAAAATTTAAAAAGATCAAAAATTGCCATGCACCTCCTCAGACCATAGTGGAATAAAAATAAACATCAACCCCACACGTTTCCCCCCAAACCCACAAAGGCATGGTCACTACACAGCATGATGCTAAACAACTCTTGGGTCAATGATGAAATCAAAACAGAGATTAAAAGATACCTGAAAACAAATAAAAATAAAGAAACATCTTACCAAAATCTCTGGATGCCATGAAAACTGTAGTAAGAGGGGAATCCATATATCTACAAACACACATGAAGTATATGGAAGAATCACACATTAACAGTCTAACAAGTCACCTAAGGAAGCTGGAAAAGCAAGACTACCAAAACCCTAACTTCAGCAGAAGAATCCAGATCAGCAAAATAAAAGCCAAAATCCAGGACATAGAAGACAAAAGGATGGTACAAAAAAATCAATGAAACAATAAACTGGTTCTTTGAAAGGATAAACAAGAACGATGGTCCCCTAGCTAGACTGACCAAGAAAAAGAGAGAAAAAGCCCAAATAAATACAATCAGAAACACAAAAGATGAAGTCACATCTGACCCTGAAGAAATACAAAAGATCATTAGAGACTACTATGTACACTTGTATGGAAACAAACTTGAAAACCTTAAGGAAATGGAAGTATTTCTGGCATCACACAACCTGCCTAAGTTGAAATAAGAAGAAATTGAGACCCTAAATAGGCCAATAACAATCAAGGAAATTGACTATGTAATAAGAAAACTACCTACAAAAAAAAGAAAGATAACTATAGGCTAATATCTTTGATGAACATAGATGCTAAAATTCTCAACAAGATCCTAGCAAACCAGATTCAACAACACA
>NW_007255547.1:166035-260751 GCF_000164805.1 Carlito syrichta
AAAACTGGAACAAGACAAGGATGCCCACTCTCACCCCTCCTGTTCAATATAGTATTGGAAGTCCTGACTAGAGCAATCAGAGATGAGAAGGCAATCAGAGGTATCCAAATAGGAAAAAAGGAAGACAAGTTATCTCTCTTTGCAGATGACATGATTGTGTACCTTGGAAACCCAAGAGAATCTGTCAAAAACCTCCTTGCACTGATAAAGGACTTTGCAAAGTCTCAGCACATAAAATAAATGTGCAAAAGACAATTGTATTTCTTTACACCAATAATAAACAGAAACCCAAATAAAAAGCACAATTCCATTCACAATAGCCACAAAAATAAAAATGAAGTACCTTGACATCTTCCTAACCAGAGGCATGAAAGACCTTTACAATGAAAATTGCAAAACACTGCTCAAAGAAATCAAAGATGACATAAAAACCAGTGGAAAAATATCCCATGCTCATGGATTGGGAGAATCAGCATTGTGAAGATGTCCATTTTACCTAAGGCCATCTACAGATTTAATGCAATACCCATCGAATTACCAGCAACATTCTCCTCAGAGTTAGCAAAAACAACACAGGAATTCATATGGAAACACAAACGACCAAGAGTAGCCAGAACAATCCTCAGCAAGAAAAACAAAGCAGGAGGTATCACACTACCAGACTTTAAACTTTACTATAAAGCTACAATAATCAAAACAGCTTAGTATTGGTACAAGAACAGGCATATAGACCAATGGAATAGAATTGAGATTCCAGAAGCAAAAACCTCAATTTCTCAATCAATTAATCTTCAACAAAACCTCCAACAACAATTACCGGGTACAGGACAGTCTATTCAGTAAATGGTGCTGGGAAAACTGGCTGACCACATGTAGAAGATTCAAGCAAGACCCCTATCTATCCCCATACACAAAAATTAACTCTAAATGGGTCAGAGACCTAAATGTAAAACCTCAAACCATAAGAAGTTTATAAAATGCAGGACACACCCTTATGGAAGTTGGAACTGGCATCCAATTCCTGACCAAAAACTGAAATGTATGGGCCATAAAAGATAAGATAGACAAGTGGTACCTCATTAAACTGACAAGCTTCTGCAAAGCCAAAGAAAGTATCAAGAGAGCAGGGAGACAGCCCACAGACTGGAAAAAAGTATTTGCCAGCTCCATGTCTGACAAAGGCCTAACATCTAGGATCTTGAGTACAGGGAACTCAAACATGCTGAAAAGAAAAAAAACCAAACAACCCCACTACCAAGTGTCAAAAGACATGAACCGACACTTTTCAAAAGAAGACATATGAGCCACCAACAGACACATGAAGGAATGTTCAACCTCACTAGTCATCACGGAAATGCAAATTAAAACTACACTGAGATACCACCTAACTCCAGTCAGAATGGCCATTACCAGTAACTCAAAAAATAACAGATGCTAGAGAGGATGTGGTGAAAAGGAAACAGTTCTACACTGTTGCTGGGAGTGTAATCTAGTGCAGCCTCTGTGGAAATCGGTGTGGCAATTCCTAAAAGCTCTAAAAATCAACCTTCCATATGACCCCACAATCCCCCTACTGGGAATATACCCTGAAGAACTCAGATCACTCTATCAAAAAGATACCTGCACATGTATCTTTATCGCAACATTGTTCACAATAGTAAGATCATGGAATCAACCATGCTGTCCATGAAAAGAGGACTGGATTAAAAAAATGTGGTACATATATACAATGGAATATTATGCAGCTATAAAGAAGAACAAAATCATGGATGGAATTAGAGTTTTACAAATACTGGATGGAATTAGCATCCTGGATGGAATTAGAGTTTACACTACTGAGTGATCTCTCACAGCATCCTGGATGGGATTAGAGTTTACAATACTGAGTGATCTCTCCCCGAAACAAAGATCTGAGTATCACATGTTCTCATTCATAAGTGGACCTTGAACAACTATCGTAATACTATAAGAAAAGGATTGACAGTGGCAGGAAACTATGGGGGGAGCAGGGAGGGGAAGGGAGGTGGGATTAATGTTAATCGTTATCTGTCTGGGAACGGGGAGGCACACCTCATCAACAAGGGTACCTGCTCAATGCATATTTGTATACCTAACCCTTAACTGTACCCCACAATTTTAAAATAAAAAATATGCAGAAAAAAAAGAATGGTGCATTGATTTTATGATAGAGCTATTTTATAATAGCCATTCTGTTCCTGCTTGTGGAGACTAAAAGTCGCCCCTTGCTTCTTTTTCTACTAACTTTGAAGATTTAAGATGCAGAAAATATGTATAGCATTGTTGTTCAACCCAGTTTAATAAATTAGTTAACAAAAATCTGTAGCAACTAGGCAACTTGTATTTATATGTTTATATATTTACATATTTATATTTACTTAAGTGCTGTGAATGTAGAAAAAGCATAAATTGCTTAAAATTAACCATATGTGGAAGATTTAAATCTTTTTATGTCAAATAATTATTAGATAAAATTCTAATTCAATAAATTACCTAGTAAAATTTGCATTTATCATTTGAATAGGTAGCTGAGGTAATGTGACTTTTATTTATAATTTCATAAAGCAGAATTTTTGGATATTTTTAATCCCAGAAAAATTATTTTGGAAAGATAACATATTTTGTATTTATGATCACTTAAATTTACTTCTTGTTTTACACACTAACTTTAGATTCTTGCAATAAGAATATTTATTGGTGGTGTCTTTAAAAATTTATAAAGAGCATATATATTTGTTATTGGGTATGAGAATTTATTTAATTTTAATTCAAAATAACAAATGGGGATGTTCCTTAACTCATCTTTGTAATCTGCCTCATAATGTGGTAATTCATCCTATTAAGGAAGATCTTTACCTGTTACATACCTAAAAATGATTATTTATTGACACCATCTTTTTTAAGTGTTGCTTTTTGTCCTTAGTAGATATGAAAGACAGATAGTTCACTCTTCATCTGCCCAAAGGAATTCCTCTAGATTCCTACCAACCCACAAGTTCCTCAGGAATGCTCTATGTCTTAGCCTGTAAGAATTTGATCAGCTGCCTTCCCTAAAATGTCACCAAAGTTACTACCTCTGCCAAGTCATCTGTGACAGGAATGTTGTATAGGAGGACTGGGCAGGATGTGGTGTGAACTCTTTCTGAATGTAAAAATAACACCTTCATGTTTTTGTTTCTAATGTGATCCTTTTTGGTTTTGCTACTTGTGTGATTCATTCCCAAGTCCTCTCTGAGTGATTTCAAGGTCCAATTCAAATACCTCCTCCCCAAGAAAGCTTTCCAAATCCTCTTTTATACTTCTCTAGCATTGTTTTCAACAACCAGGTAGAGTTCTACTGAAGGATGCTGCTCTTAAAGGACTCTCACTATCATACCATATGTTTTCTCTTATTGTCACACCAATCACGTTCTGCTTTGTGTTAGAGTTATTTGTAGACTGCTGAGCTATTGCAGTAGAGGGTGCAGTGAAAAATGTACGTTTTATATTTAAACAACTCTGGATTGGAATCCAGTTTGACTTTAGAAATCTCTGGTAACCTCTTCAGTCTATAGTTTTCTCATTTGTAAAATAGTATCCTTAAGTACATAGCTTGTTGTTTATTTAATGATTTTGTGAGGTTTTTTTTCTGTAAAACATACAGACCTCATTGAGTACTCTGTGTTTCATCTGTTTATCTTTTTTTTTTTCTTTTTTGCTTCAGGGTTGGACGATTATATTTTAAAATAATATAATCTCACAAAAATGCCCATTATTTTGAGTTTCTCAAAATTTTTAAACTTTGCTTCCTTTTTTCAAGTATTGGAAGAGCTTTTTCCAGCATTATTGGTGCTCCTACTCTGAGAAACATTCAGCTCAAAATGTCCCCAAATTGAATGGGAGTTATCCAGGAAAAAGAAGGGGAATAGGAAAGGTCCTGGAGAATTGGTCTCCAGTCCTGAAGGGAAGAGAAATCATGGCATTTCTGAGAAATTTAATCAAGCATAGTAACTGAGTAGTTAGAGAGAAAAGGAGAAAGTAGCAGAACTCTAGTACAAATGGCCTTTGCAGACATATTAGCGCTTCCAATTTGAGCCATGGGAATTTGAGGATATATTGAAATATTTTAAACTTTAAGGTAACATATTCAGATGTATGTGCTTTTAATAATCCTTGTGGTTATAAAGTGGAGGAAACAAAGGAGGTAAGAGTGACACTAGGGATAGCAGTAAGGATGACATGATACTAGTGCAGAAGATCTTGCAACTATATCTTCACATTGATATAAATATAAGCATAAAGTATCTTAACTTCAACTCCTTCTCCGAGTGGTGCTAAAATAATAGTTCATTTACTTCTTTTTATTTACCTTTTTATTCTGGTTTTCCCAACATTATTAGTTATGATAGTCATAACAATTAGTTATGTGTGATAATAAAATGTAACTACATATACATACTACATTGTTCAACTTTATATCATTAATAAATATTTGGATCTAGCATTAGTTTTGACAATTACATAGAATTCTTTTATTTTTATGTACAATTTTTTATTTAATCCTTTTCGCAGTTTCCTTTTGAAGATTTCTGCTCATTTTCAAAAGTTTGCTCTTCTTGTATTTCAAGTACTTTGACTTTTCTTTTGTTTCCCTATGTTCTTCCCCAAACTGCTCCTTTTTTTCTGGCTTAATTTGAATAAAGATATATTTATTTATATTATGGACATTTATTTTGTTTTTATTTGTTTTACTGGAACAAATTTTACTTCTGCCCAATGATACTGTTTTCAAATACTCTTCTCAGATGTACTTCTTTATTCTACTGCAGTTGAGTGTTTGCATCTCCCTTCCACCCAATCTCAAGCAGTAAATAAAAAACTTATCAGTACAATAAACATATCTACAAGTGTTATCTATCTTACTAAGCACCTGCAATGAACTTCTTGTGTGGGGAATAAATACACCCTTTCCAAAGAGGACTAGCCACCAACATGAGCACATTTGTTTTAATAACATATTTCTGGACTTTAGCTCTTTCTTACTAGATTTGGATGAGAATGAGAACAACGTATGTCTTGCAAATGATATTCAAACTCCTCTACTTATATGAGCCAGTATATTTATTTACAGTTTTGAGCATTGCCCTAAGTATTTTAGGCATTTTAACTCATTGAATCCTCACCACCCTGTATGTACTGCTATTATTACTATTTCTTCCTATTTTGTAGGAGGGGACATGGAGCCATTAATTTCACACAGCTAATAAGTGATAAAGTTGGACTTCACATTCATGGGTTGGTTTTGGAGTGTAGACATTTGACCTCTATTAGTTCTGACTCCTAGAATGTTCCTTTCAATATGTATTAGGCTACCAAGTGTTTTCTTCTACTATCTTAGTAAATGTTTTCTGGGTTTTATGATTTTACATAGAGATAGTTGCTGGTAAAAATCCTTAGGAAGAGCAGAAGGCTAGGTTGATTTTGTAGAATAAAGATCAGAAAAATAATGTTCTGTCACAACCATAAACAGTCTCTGGGGAAATTAGAGAGGGAGCTGCTCTGTTTTCTTGTGTGCAGAGGCATCTTTGAATCAGGGACTAGTTGTGAGAGACTTGCAAAGCATTGTTTTACCATTTTCAAGCTGCTTCTGTTTCACAGTGTAAAGTCCATCTGACGTTCAAGCATAAAGATGAAGCCTTGGGTATCAAAATTGTCAACTACTATCGAATACTTATTATACTTGGAAGTTATCATTACTTTCACATATTTAATTTAAACCTTCTAGCTATTATATGATTTTGATCACCAAAGTCCTACCTAGTCAGTTCTCAGTCTTTATCTTATTGGACTTATCAGTGACATTTGATACATCTGACAACTTCCTCCTTCATCATTTATTTGGCTTCAAGAGTACTAGTCTTCCTTTCACTGAAGTGACCATTTTTCCTGTGTCCCTTTTTCCTCATTTCTTCAACTTCCCATGACACTCCTGAGCTCATTGTACTTAAGGTCTTGTTCTAGTCCATAGACATTCATCCTCTTTGTCATTGGCTGTAAATGTCATTTATACGCTATTGAATTATATATATTTCTATGACATAATTTGCTTCCTTGAACTCTAAATTTGTGTAGAACTGATCACTTGAACATCTTTGAATATCATTCTCACTTGTCCAAAAATTTACTCCTCCCTCAGTTTACATATCTCAGTTTATTACTACTCTATTCTTCCAGCTTGTAAATTCCAAAACACTGGTCTTGAATTCAATAACATATTTATTATCAAATCCTATTAGATACTATTAAAAAATATTTCCAGGATAAAACCCCTTATAAGTATCTCTGCCACTACCAGTTGGGTCTACTTCTTACGGGTTGTTGGGGTAGATTCCTAATTGCCTTTCCTTCTTTTACCCTTACAACTCAAGCTGTTCTCTACACAACAATCAGTAGAGTGATCTTAAAACAGGCCAGAGGCGTGTCGTTTCTCCTCTCCAAACCTGCAAAGGGATGGACAAGCCATCTGAAGTAAAATACTTAAGGGCTTTAATGGTCTACAAGATTGCATTCAACCTTCCTCCCAGCTTCCCTAACCCTACTCTGTCTCCATCACATCATGCTCATCTTCCTGTCTTTTTCCATTGCTACCCTCTTTCTTAATCCACTTAGACTGCATTGATTTTTTTTTTCTTCTGTGCTTGGCTTTGTCACTGTTTCCTCCAACTCTTTTCCAGTTATCATTTTGGGTAAACCCCCTGCCTCCCTTATCTTTCAGGGCTTTGATTCTGTTAGATAGTTAATGCTCACCTTAGTTAAAATTGACTCCCAATTTTATTGCTATATCCTTATGTAAATTTTATGTTTATTAAAATATATATATATGTAACCCTTCATTAGCAAACTCTTCTCATTATATTTTCTGTGAAAAATATTTTGAAACTACTACTACTTTTAAATGAATTCTTAAGGTTTTTTAAAAAATGATTTTGGTGGTTTTAGTATCTTTAATTCCAGAAAAGGTAATAGTAGAGGAGAAACTATCTCATGTCTAACTTATTGGACTAACATTTATGGAAATTAAGGTAGTACAATATATTTTTCAAAGATTATTAACCAATCTGTACAGATAAACATTTTGCTAAATAAATAATTGGAGAATATTTGTATGAATACTTTAAGTAATACAGCAATTAGCAACTTTAACTTCTGTGTTTAGATTTAAAAATAGGAAACTTGTCATTTTAACCTGGCTGTCTTCACTAAGTTTTGTAGACTTAGAGCCATTTGCAACCAAATGAGACAATAATTTTGAGTCTTGATTTCTAATACTTTCTTGATACATACATCTCATATTTTGGTCAAGTTTTATACTTTTTAAAATAATTAATTTAAAAATTAATAATATGTAAATTAATATAAAATAATAGTGTAATAATGGAGTAATAGAGATAAACAATAAACACATCCCTTGCTTACGGAGAAAAGTAAGATGGCTTGTAAGAAGATATGCTCAAGAAAGGGGGTGTTTTGAGTACTTGAAATATTCCATTCATCACAAGAGTGAAACTCTTCAGTTCATAGCACAATGTAAAAGCTTACTCTTATTTCTTCTGCTTTAAACACCAAGTAATACTGTCTCGACTACTGATAATTATCTTCTATTAAAAACTTATAATTTATTTTAATGTTACAAGGCATAATAAACAAGTCAATCTTTTAGGAATGAATATTAACAGATTTTTCTTCCATTCTTTTACTTCTATATACATTCCCATAATTCATCAGTTTCAGATGTTTTATTTTCTTTTGATAACTGGATATATCATCCAAAATTTTCTTGATATTTTTGATTAAATGTACTTCATTCTTATTTCATTTTTTGTATTGCTTTTTGTGTGGATTACATTTTTCATATAAGTGTTTTTCAAATATTTCATGGGATGTACTTATATATAAAAAGTTATTCACTATTTATATGAAATTTAAACTTAACTGGGCAATCTGTATTTTTGATAGGTATCATTTTTTAAAGTTCTTTTAGTTTCACAGCAAAATTGAGTGAATTGTGTGTGTATTTCCCTCCTGTATGCCACCTGTTCCCACCATTAAAATCTCCTGTAATTCCCCTACTATCAAAATTCCTCACCAGAATGGTACATCTGTTACAGTTGATGAATCTACATTGATATATCATTATAATTCAAAGTCTATAGGCTGTATTGTGGTTCACTCTTGCTATTATATATATCGCGGGTTTTCACAAATGTATAATAACCTGCACTCACTACTACAATATCATCCACAGTAGTTTTCAGGATCTAAAAACCCTAGTACTTGACCTATTCATCTCTCCTGCCCCCAACTCCTGGAAAGCAGTGAATTTTTTTTACTGTCTTTATAATTTTGCATTTTCTAGAATGTCTATGTATAGTTGGAGTTGTATAGTACATGATCTTTACAGATGAACATTTTCACTTAAAAACATATATTTACGGTTCCTTCATGTCTTTTTATGACTTGATAGCTAATTTTTCTTTAGCACTGAATGTTCCATTTTCTGAATGTACCACAATTTATATATAAATTTACCTACTGAAAGACATCTTGATTGCTTTCAAGTTTTACCAATTATTAATAAAGATCCAATACAATTTTATGTGCATGTTTTTGTGAAGGGATAACTTTTTCAGTTCATTTGGGTAAATAACAAGCCCAATTGTTAGACTGCATAGCAAGAGTAGATTTAATTTTGTAAGAAACTGCCAAACTATCGTCCAAAGTGGCAGTACCATTTGCATTTTGTACCATTTTGCATTTTGTGCCATTGCATTCCCACTGGCTTTGAATGAGAGTTCCTGTTGCTCCACATCCTCACCAACATGTGGTCTTATCAATGTTTTGTCTGGGCTATTCTAATAGCGTGAAGTAGTATCTTGTCCAATTTTTACAGTTCTCTAATAACATGCAATATTATGCATACTTTCATGCAATTATTTGCCATTGGGATATCTTCTCTGGTGAGGTGTTGCTAAGATTTTTTTGGTGTATTCTTAAATCAGATTATTCATTTTCTTATTGTTAAGTTTTAAAAGTTCTTTGTATATTTTGGAAAACAGTCCTGTGTCATATTTGTCTTTTGCAAATACTTTCTTCCAGTTTCTGGCTTGTTTTCTCATTTTTGGAGGTCTGCAGAGCAAAGATTTTTGATTTTAATAAAGTCCAGATTATTAATGCTTTCTTTAATGGCTCATGCTTTTGGTGTATTATCTCAAACATCATTGCCATATCTAATGTCACCTAGATTTTGTCCTATGTTATTCTCCAGAAGTTTTATAATTTTGAATTTTATATTTAAGTTTTTGATCTATTTTGAGTTAACTTTTTGAAGAGTATATGGTCTAACTCTAGATTTATATTTTATATGTTGATATTGAGTTATTCCAGCACCATTTGTTGAAAAGACTATTTTTGCTTCATTGTGTTGCCTTTGCTCCTTTGTCAAAGGGAGTTGACTGTTTTTATGTGGGTTTATTTCTGAGCTATTTTGTTCTCTTTATATATTTGCTCAATCTTTCACCAATACAACACTGTCTTGAGTACTGTTGCTTTATATGTGGTCTTGAAGTTAGGTAGTATCTTTTCTCCAACATTTTTCGTCTTCTGTTTTGTTGGATCTTCTTGATATTTTATTTATCCATATACATTTTAGGATTAGTTTTCTATTGCCTACAAAAATATTTGCTGGAAATTTCATTGGCATTATATAGAACTTATAGATCAAGTTAAGAAGAAATTACATTTTGACAATATCGAATCTTCTTATCCATGAGTGTAAAATATTCTCTCCATTTACTTAGCCTTACCTTTGATTTTTCTTTCTCAGAATTTTGTAGTTTTTCTCACAAACATCATATATATACACACACACACATACATATCCTTAGTTTTACACCAAAGTATTTCATTCTTTAGGGTGATAGTGTAAAGGGTTATGTGTTTCAATCTTAATTTTCATGTATTCAATTATAGTATATAGGAAAGTGGTGGATTTTTGTAAACTAATCTTGTGTCTTGAAATCTTGCTATAATCACTTACTAGATTAAAAGGTTTTTGGTTGTTCTTTCAGAATTTCTGTGTGGACAATTTTGTTATCTGTTAACAAAGATAGTTTACTTATTCCTACTCAATCTGTATAATTTTTATTTCCTTTTCTTGTCTTAATATGTTAGCTGGGTCATTCAGTATGATGTTGAAAGCAGCGATGACCATGTTTACCTTTGCCTTGCTTCGGTCTTAGCTGGATAGTTTGTAGTTTCTCAGCATTAAGAATGATTTAGCTGTAGGTTTTTTGTAGACATTATTTTAAAAATTTTATTTTGTTTAATTTTTAATTTTTATTATAAAGATGTGGGTAACAATTCAGGGTTAGGTATATAAACATCGATCATGCAGGTACCCTTGTTGATGAGGCATGCCCCTCCCTCCCCTAGCAGTTTCCCTCAGCTGCCAATCCCACTCCCCCTCCTCTGACAGTTTCCCACTAATGCCAATCACTTTCTTATAGCATTATAATTGTTCAAGGTTCGCTAATGAGTGAGAACATATGGAACTCTGTTCTTTGTTTCTGTGATAAATCACTGAGTATGATCCAAATCCATCCAAGTTGCTGCGGAATCCATATATTTGTCCTTCTTTATGACTGCATAATATTCCATTGTGTATATGTATCACATTTTTTTTATCCAGTCCAGCTTTGATGGGCAACACAGTTGGTTCTAAGTTTTGCTATTATGAATAGAACTGCAACAAACATACATGTGCAGGTATCTTTTTTTGTAGAGTAATTTGAGTTTTTAAAGGGGCTGTGTGTTTGTTTTCCTTTTGGTGCATTTGAATTCCTTATAGATCCTAGATGCTAGGTTTTTGTCAGATACAGTTGGCAAATATTTCTGTGGACTGTCTCCCTGCTCTTTTGATGGTTTCTTTTGCTTTGCAGAAGTTCATTAATTTGATGAGGTCCCACTTGTCTGTCTTATTTCTTAAAGTATTGGCCCTTAGGGTTCTGGATAAGAATTGGTTCCCAGTTCCAATTTCCATAAGCATGTCTCCTGCATTTTCTAAGATTCTTATAGTTTGAGATTTTATGTTTAGGTCTTTGATCCATTTAGAGTTAATTTTTGTGTATGGTGATAGGTAGGGGTCCTGTTTCAATCTTCTGTATGTGGTCTGCCAATTTTCCCAGCATCATGTACTGAATAGGTTCTCCTCTCCCCAGTGGTTGTTGTTGGAGGCTTTGTCAAAGTTGAGTTAGTTGAGGAATTGAGGTTTTGCTTCTGGAATCTCTATCCTGTTCCATTGGTCTATATGCCTGTTCTTGTAGCAATACCAGGCTGTTTTGATTACTGTAACCTTATAGTAAAGTTTGAAGTCTGGAGTGTGATACTTCCTGCTTTGTTTCTTTTGCTAAGCATTGTTTTGGCTATTCATGGTCATTTATATTTACATATGAATTTCTGTATTGTTATTCTCAGGTCTGAGAAGAATGATATTGGTAACTTAATGGGTATTGCGCTGAATCTGTAGATTGCCTTCGGTGGGATGGACATCTCAACAATGTTGGTTCTTCCTATTCATGAGTATGGAATATTTTTCCACTTGTTTGTGTCTTCTTGCATTTCTTGGAGCAATGTTTTGTAGTTCTCATTGTAAAGTCTTTCACTTCTCTGGTTAGGAAGATGCTGAGGTATATAATTTTTGGGGTGACTACTGTGAATGGGATTGTGCTCAATCCCTATCTGTGATAGACCTAAGAAGAGTTGTTGATTTTTCAGTTCAGATTTTTACCTTTTTTTCTTTTCTTAAGATAGAGTAGTGGTTTCCAAGCTCCTTGCATGTTGGACCAGAAACCTGGAATTCTGTATTTTTATTTGCTAAATCTGGCAACCTAAGTAAGTTTTAAACAATCTTTCCAAATGTATATAATTTTGAATCAATATTCACATTAAAAAATGTAAAGATGAGAAATGAAACCAATACAAAGAAAAAATGAGTTAAATGAGATTTATATCTTTACATACCATTGCAAATTATTTTATTTTGACATCATGCTACTTTATTTTAAAAAGTAATATGAAGAAAACTCTTAACTAAATGGTTAAGGGTTCCATCTCTGGGGATATCAGGACTGGCTATATATTTTGAAGGGCCCAGAGCAACATGAAAATGCTGGGTTCCTTGTTCAAAAATTAAGAATTTGAAGTCAAAGACAATAGAGTACTTCCTATGCATGTGGCCCTTCTGAGTGTGAGTCTCTGTGTAACTGCATAGGTTGCATGCCCATGAAGTTGATGCTGATGGCTAGACAGATCTGGTACATATGAGGTAACTATTATTATGATTACCATGTTAAAGAGGAAAAATGTGAGGTTTTAGAGGTTAAATTACTAGCCTACATAAAAAGATGACTTAGATTTGAAGCTAGATCATCTGAGACCAGAGTGCTTTAAGACATGAACGATACTAAGTTTTGCAATATTGAGTCCTGAAAAACAAACAAACAAACAACAACAACAACAACAACAAACAGAGGAGAAAGTTAGTGGGTCATAATTTGAGGAGATAAACATTTAAATAAGATTCACAAATTCCAATGATTATAGGGATCAAATAAATGAGTAAAGAAGATTAGAAGTAATTATAGCAAAATTGATGGAGACTGAGGCAAACTAGAACTCATTTATAATGCTCAAAACTGTTTAAATCCAAACTTATAAAGCAATTCTGTGAGCTAAATTTGACCAGGGACGCGAAGCCCTTTATGATCTTGTAACCCTTGATTTAGATATTGTGAATAATCATATTTATTAACTTTTCTTTAATTTTTTAAAAAAATTTACCTTTTCTAAATAACAGTCTTTGAAATAAATGCAAGTGTGGGTTCAGAAAACCTTCCAATGGCTGAAAATAGCACTATTTACTTTTTTTCTCTCCCTCCATATTTTATATATCTATATGTAAAATGTATCTATCTATATATCATCTCTCCACTAATGTAATGAAAAGGAATTTATAGTAGCTGCTCCAATAATAAAGAATAAAGTATCCTGGTTGGTTGTATACTAACTTTCGGATTTGATACTTTTTTGGTGTTTATCAATTGATTTTCATAAGGGATAACTAACTAAGTAAGTGCTCAAAATTGCCACCTGAGATTCTTGTACTTCAAACACAAAACCTTTCTGGCACCCAAAGCTAGGATCTGAAAATGCTAAGCATTAAGCAAAATGGATTAGCCTTCAGAAGGGGAACTTCAGACTGTCAGTGCCAGAGGGGTTAATGGAAAACAGTGTTTCATATTTGCCATTTCCCCTATACTATCTTGTCCAGAACACCTGCTTAATGAACTAGACATAAATTATCATACCATAAGCACATTCTTTAATAACAAAAGCCTTGCGGAAGCATTAATTCTTGTGGAAATAATAAACTGAGAGAAATTATTTTGATGAAGTTTTCTTAAATACTACATGCAAATAATATATAAAAATCTACTGATGACTGCTGGATTTTTTTTCTCTCTGTGATGGTATTAAAAGGTCTTTTATTATTGTAAGTACTTTATTTCAACTGGCATTTGAGCATTTCTTTGCAAGGGTCATAGACATGTTTTGATTTGATGTATTCACAAGTTTGCAAATGGTCCTATGAAGATTGCCTTTCCTCCTCATATTTTTCTCATTGTAATAATTGTTTTACAATTTTTTGCCTTTGAGATATATATTTGTATATAGATATCTGAGCAACATCAAATTAAACTATATATAAATATATGTAATTTTAGAAATATACAGCTATAATGTCATTTAATGATGCTAAGATATCATTAGTTTAAAACTTATTGATTATGAATATATTAATACGAAATATCTAAGCCTAGGTGTAATACCAATATAAGATGCATTTTTCTTTTTGTTGTGATATATTATTAGAATTTTGGAAAATAAGTATATATAAATGAAATTAGCAAAATAAATAATTTTTTAAAAAATGCTTTACTTATGTAAGAAGTGAATTAAAATCTACCATGTAGATTAATGTTTCTCTCCTTAAATTCAGAACATTTTCCCAATGCATTGGGTAAATTTGCTTCATTTATATTCCTTTAATCTTTTTTTTAGTGCTGCTGCATTTTCTTTCTGTGTGCTAAAAATTTTTTAATTCTGCATGCTGGATAGTATAGGAGTATTGAAAATCAAGGGAGAGAGGATTCTTAAACAACTAGCTCAAATTTTTTCCTTCACTGAGAAGTCACAACTAATAAACTTCCAATAAAATATTTTAAAATATATATAAACATATTCTAGAAAACCCATGAAGCTATGAAAACTAATGACACCTTTCTCTTTTGTTTTAGAACTTTTTGAGCTTTCCCTACTTCAGAATAAATTTTATCCTAAGTGCTTCAGTCGCAATAGTACTCAGATTACACAAGTTGACATTAAAATATGGGATGTTTCTTCATTGACAATCTTTTATATAAGCACCTGACTTACATCCTTAAACTGCTAAAAAAACTATAATTTCAATGAACTGGCAACATTTTTTTTTAACTTGGAAAAACTAATTTTATTGTCCTCTTAAATTGGAGATTATTGGCAGAAAAGATGCTAGCTGGTATTTTTAGGTCCATGAAGTAAGGAATTACTGACAATAACAGCAATGCCATGAAACTGGGTATTATTACTCTGAAGCTAGTAGCAAAGGATGATAAAATGATTTTACTAAGATTACAGAGAAAATCATTGTGGAGTCATTCTTCAGTGACATTCTTAAAATATGTATTTGGAGAGGTTTAGGGTCTAAGACTAAAGATACTTCTTTTTTATTTTAAAGATGTGGGATACAATTCAGGATTAGGCATAAAAGTGGTCATCATGTGGTAAAATTTGTGCCTTCCATTGGTCCTCACTTTGCCTGGTTTGAGATCAGGTACCCTTATTGATGTTGTGTCTTCATACTAACTGGAAACAGAAGATACTCTTTAAATTTGTTTGTATAATTACTTAATCTATTTTAAAGATGTCTTTAAATATAAACTAATTTATTTTATAAGTTATTTTCAGTTTATTTTGAATTGTTAGGAAGTTATGGAAATTTGGGAAAGGACTTAAAAACCTTTCCCTACAGCCCTACTTTTTATTTCACTGATAATCATAGAGTTGCATGCTTGAGTCACATCCATCAAGCCAAAGACTCTCCTTGTATATCAGAAAAGATATATTTTGTATTCAAATATAAACCAAAATAAAGTTATGATAAAACTGATTTGTTACTCACTTAAAAAAAGATTTGAAGTTCCAATTATACAACTTCGCTTTGGAAAAATAAACTGAAGTGGTCTCTGGATTACTTTCTAGGCCAGCAAAGGGAACTAATTAACATTGCACAGTTCATTAATATTGGGGATCTAGGCAAGAGTTATATGCTTTTGGTTGATGTACCTACTGATTCAAAAAACTTATATTCTAACAGATGATATGAGAAGAAGCATGTGCAAAGAGAACTCAACTCAACTAATTGATTAAATGAACTTTTTATTAAGTACATTAAGCAACACTGAACCACAATTTGAGAAACTATTTTGAAAAGACTATGATATCTTTCTGTAAGATGTTGAAGAAAAATCTTGCTAATTAATTATAGAACCTAGAGTATAATGAAGAAATAATGTATTCTAATATGATCTAGCCAGGGCTGGATTACAAACACTTCTAGGACTGAATTTTCCAGTGAATACAGTACTTAGCATGTAGGAGAACAGTCCTTATCATTGGGCTGAGTAGAATGTATATACTCAAGTTATCCCAAGTAAGGGGAGCCAATTTATTATTCTGTTTTTTTTTCCTAGCTTAAAAATACCCCTTATTCTCAGTTTGATATGCTGACCTATACCAGCACCACCTGTGCCAAAGACCAGAATTTTCCATCAAGAAAGACTTTTAATTAGAAGTTTCAATTTACAGATTCAAAAAATTTTTACACTTTCTATATTTTCTTAGGAATTAGTATATGTCCTAAGAAATGCTTCCTAAAGTGAAAATTATGATATTTTAATTAACACTTGGTTATGATAATAGCACTTGTCAATGTATCACATTAGGTGAGAATAAATATAACAAACATAATTCAAACTCTGATGCTGGTTATTGTACAATCTAATTAGAAACAAAGATCAGTATTATTGTTATGATTTCTTCTTTCTTAATAAAGGAAAACATCTACTTCTTTTCCTTCTCTATTATGTCTATCTTAATTTCTGTTTATTTATTTATTTTTATTTGAATTAAAAATTAAAATTAAAATAATTTTAATTAATTTTAGATTCTATATGTTTTTGACCTATCAGTTTACTTTTTCAATTTATGATTAATAACATTAATTCTTATAGGCCCTTTAACTGTGCACAGGCATTCAATAAAAGTGAATTTTAATGTTAGAATTCATTCATTGATAAATTTGAGTCTCTTTAAACATTTGACTGATAAGTATTTTACATCTCTATTCATTGTTTCATTTGTTCTTTTGTTTGAAAATATCCTGTTATTGCTAAAACACTACACACTGGCAATATGATAGAGCATCTGATTAAGTCAAAAGTATACAATCAGAAATCATACTTGAGGTAAAGGTATTCCTAATAATTATTGAATAGTCAAGAGGCACAGGTGAAGCAAGAAGATGTTCAAATCCACTAGTGTGACTCCCCATCCCTTTCTTTTCTCAATAGATGCACTCTACTTCAAGTTAATATACATACTTTACTGAGAAAGGAGGAGTATTTTACAATTTTCCTAATTCTATATTCATATAGTTGTATAGCTTTTGTGACACTTTTTACCCCAAACATCAATAGATTCCAGTATTTTTTTGCAAGTCTTGTGAAAACTAGGAACATTCTGTTAAAATCGTACTGAAGAAAATAAATCTGTTAACAACAATAACAACAACAAAAAAACCCCAAACAACAAAAAATTTGGCATATTTACAAGGAGATTAAACTTGAATTATGCTCCTTAATTTATTTTAAAAAGTGGTTCCTACTACAATTCTTCCCCAGATATAGCTTATAAGTAGATTAAAAGCTTGTTACTTTAACCCTTTATTTCATAACACTAATCACACTTTTCTATTATTAAATTTAATATATGTTTGTATTCAGAATGTACAAAAGTAACACTTTTATAAATAACTGTACAGTTTATCTATCATCTGAAAACACTCCATTTTATTTAATGTCCCCTATTGATAGACATTCTAAGTATTTGCTATTAATAGAAACTGCTGCAATGTGTTTTGTATATTTAACTGTATGATATTCTATTTACTTATTGTTTGAAAACACATTTACTTTCTTCTTCCCATATTTGTGGGTATAGTATATTCCTTTTCTTTGATTTTGGGTTCAGCTGCATTACTTTAGTGCGCATAATGTGTCAAAGTGACTGTATACTAGTTCCAAACCTACGCCTTGAGAAGCCTTACATGATTCTGCTTGTTGTCTGGAGCTTCCACTATCAACATGAGAGGAACATTCCCAGACTAGTATCCTGGATCCAGGAGAAGGATGAGGCATGTGGAGCAGAGCCATATCTCTCCATTCAAGCCCAGACTCTCAGATTCATGAATAAATTTAGTCTAGATCAGCAGCACTGCCCAAATAAGCTCTGTCTAGACCAGTCTTCTCTCAACCAATGCACAGATTGATAAATGTAAGTTTTTGCTGTTTCAAGTAGCTGAATTTTGGAATCGTTAGCTACAGAGTATTTTTGTGGCAATAGCTACTACATGTATGTTTATATGAAAGATATAGTCTTAGACACAGAATTACTGTAACAGTGAATGTTACTCTAGGTTAGGGCATTATAGAATTCATTCTTTATTTATTTTTAATGTTTAATGATAAAATATACTCTAAGTATTTGGAATCTTCATTTATAATTTCTACATTTAAAAATTTACCCAGACAAGATACCATCCAGAAAACATTAATCCTAACAGTCAATTTTTACCTTATTTGATAACTTTTATTTATATTAATTATAGATTTAGATGTCTTATTTTTATAAAATAACAAATTTTGAGATAAGAAAGTTTTCTGCTTAGTAATAAAATCAAGTAGTTAAGTTCTGTTTTTATTGAGCATTTTTTTTACCTTTCCTTTTAACAGATTTTGAAACTAATATTTCTTGAAAAGAATCTGAGTAGGGGAGGGTTGGGGGAGGCAAGATGGTGACTGGTTGGAGTGTGAGAGTCTCTGCAAAAGTGAGTGTCCATGAAGACTGTATGCATGAGTGGGTGTGTGCCCTGGGTGAGTGAAAGTGTGTCTGAGGGGAGACTTGGGTTTAAGCACCTGAGGCTCTCCTCCAGAGATGACTGCAACCCACCACTGTCCTGAGATCAGCGACCCTGGTGCACAGGATCATCTGGTGTTCTCGGGGGTCTCTTGGGAGGAGGCAGCAGAGATCAGCTGCTCCTCATGTCCTGGCACTTGGCCCACACCACTACCTGCAATAGCAGACTGGGCACTAGCAGCAGGAACAGTGAAGGCACAGTGAGGAAATCTGGAACCGAAGCTCATTGCTTGTAAGAAGACACAACCCATCACCATTGTCTCTGTCTTGTCTCACCCAGCTGTGTTCATTCTCCAACCTGAGACTCAGAGGCTATCTCTACACACCTCTGGGATTGACCGTTGGACACAGAGAGTCCCCTACATTGGGCCAGGCATGGACACATCTGATGTGAGTGGGAGAATTGGCGGCAGCAGCAGCAGTACACCAGTTGGAAGAATTCAGATCTGATTCACCCTCCTCACACAGCAGTCCATGGGGCATCTGACCCATGCTGAAAGCAACCTCATCTGCCTGTGCTGAAAGTGGAGGGAACAGGTTGGAGATCGGAGCTGCTCCCTAATGTGGTGGCAACCAAAAGTGGTGGCAGCCAAAAGCAGAGGCAGTGCTTGGGAAAGGAATCTGAAGTTCCAGAAACAGCCACCGAGAGAGGTCATTTTCTTTTTTTTTCCTCTTTCTGTTTTTGCTTCCATTTTCGTACTTGCCTTTTTTTTTTTTTTTTTTTTTACTTTATTGTTGCTTTTTAGTTTTCTGTTTCACATGGATATTTTTGAGGGTGAGTGCATAAATGGGTTTTTAAAATTGTATGATTGTTTGCATGTTTTTGCCTTTTTTGTTTTTTCTGTTTTTGTTTGTTTCTTTGCTTACTCATTAGTTAGTGTACTGGTCTGTTTTCCCTCTTCTTCTCTTTCTTCACCTTCCTTTCATCTCTCTTCTCATTTTTTCTGTGCTTTTCCTTTTTCTTATCTTATTTTGCTTTCAGGAGGAAAACATATACCCCCACTGCCTAAACAGATTGTAAGGCAGTGGGAAGTGGGTTCCACAGGGACCCACACACCTGTCAGCAGATACTGGCATCTGCAGATAGCTTCTGAATCACAGCTCCCCTCTTAACCAAATCTCAAAACTGCAAAAAAGTACAGCCCCCTAACCCCAATCCAACTTCAAAATTAAACAAGCCTAGAGGATCTACATAAGGAAGAATTGAAGATTGAGGAAACAGAAGTGAAAGTTATCCCCACATTACTGAACAGCAGTATTTCAAAAGAGGGTGAAGGAAGGGAGAGGAAAACCTTCACAGATGAAGAAGAACCAACAGAAGAACACAGATTCCATAAAGACTCCTAGAAGACTGCAATTGAGAATACAGCCTTCTGAACTCAAACAATGAAGAGCCCCCAGAATGAATGATCTCAAACCACAAACCCAGATATCAAGATATTAATAGAGATAATAAATAGAAATGAGGAGAGACAAGAGGAAAGACAGAAGGAATTGATAACTGAAATGACAGCAATAAAGAATACAGTGAAGGAAATAAATAACAAACTGATAAGTATGGAAAGTAGCATTAACCAAGCAGAAGTAAGAATCACAGAACTTGAGGACAAAAATATGGAACAAACCAAACTGTTAAAAGGATAGAAAAGAGGCTTCAAAAGACAGAACAAAACCTCCAAAAGATGAACAATTATTTCAAGAGGCCAAACCTAAGATTAATGGAATCTCTGAGGTAGACAGAGAGTCAGAGACCACCCTGGATCAAACATTCCATGAAACTATTCAAGAAAACTTCTCTCATCTCATCAGAAATTTGAGCATTAAAAAACAAGAGATCAGAGAAGCCCTGCAAGATATCAAAAGGGAAGACCAACTCCTAGACATATAGTTATTTGCTTACAAAAAGTAGGTATAAAATAAAAAAATCCTAAAGGCAGGAAGAGAGAAATGTCAGACTACCTACCAGGGAAGACCAATTAGAAAAGAAGCATACTTATATACAGAAACATTACAGGCTAGAGGAGACTGGAATCCAATTTTCAAAATTCTTAAAGATAAACAATTTCAACCAAGATGTACATGCCCAGCTAAGCTAAACTTCATCAGTGATGGAGAATTGAAATCCTTTCCAGACATTTAGTCCCTAAGAGTTTACGTTGCCTCCAGACCAGCTTTACAAGAAATACTTAAGAAAGTATTATCCACAGAAGAAAGAAAAAGGAACAAATACAACCTTCCCAAGAATGCAGAAAAAGATAAAAAGCATATAAATAAATTCCAAAATCAAAAGACCAACAAACAAACAAACCACCACCACAACAACAAACTCTAGAAGAACCTCATGACAAGGATAAACTCACATCTCAATAATTAGCCTGAAAGTGAATGGATTAAATGCACCACTGAAAAAACATAGAATGGCAAACTGGATTTAAAAAATCATAAAAATAATATGCTGTCTCTAAGAGACTCATCTCATCAGAAAAGTCACTCACAGACTCAAAGTAAGAGGATGAAAAACACATTTTCAGGTGAATGGAACACAAAAGAAAGCAGGAGTCACAATTGTAATATCAGACAAAATACACTTTAAGCTATCAAAAATTTTAAAAGATGCAGAAGGTTACTATATAATGATAAAAGTTTCAATCCTTCAACAAAAAATATCCATCCTAAATATATATGCACTCAATATAGGCTCACAAGCTTTCATTTAGCAGCTTCTAGGAAAACTGCAAAAAGATATTGACTCTAACAATGTCATAGCTGGAGACTTAAATACCTATACCTCACTAACAACTCTTGGCAGATTATTGAAGCAAAAAATCAGCAAGGAGATCCAGCACCTCAACTTGACACTTGACCAAATAGACTTAATAGATACCTACAGAACACACCACCCAACAACCATGGGATAAACTTTCTACTCATCACCACATGGAACATACTCAGAGATTGACCACATCCTTAACCATAAATCGAGTATAAACAAATTTCAGAATATTGAAATACTACCATGCACCTTCTCAGACCACAGTGAAATAAAAATAAATATCAACACAAACAAAGTTCTCCCAAAATCCAGAAAAAACATGGACACTAAACAGCATGATGCTGAACAACTCCTGGGTCAACACGGAAATCAAAACAGAAATTAAAAGATTCCTGGAAACAAATGAAAATGAAGAAACATCTTACCAAATTCTCTGGAATGTCATGAAAGTAGTAATAAGAGGGAAATTCATATCTCTATGAAAACACATGAAGGAAATGGAGACATCAAAAGTTAAAGCTTAACAAATCACCTAAAGGAGCAGGAAATGCAAGACCACCAAAACCCTAACTTCACCAGAAGAATCCAGATCACCAAAGTAAAAGCTTAAATATGGGATATAGATGACAAAAATATAATAGAAAAAAATCAACAAAACAAAAAGTTGGTTCTTTGAAAGGATAAACAAGATTGATGGACCCCCTAGCCAGACTGAGCAAGAAAAAGAGAGAAAAACCTAAATAAACACAATCAGAAATGCAAAAGATCAAGCTACAACTGACCTCAAAGAAATACAAAAGATTATCAGAGATTACAATGTACACTTGTATGTAAATAAACTCGAAAACTTAATTGAAATGGAGGACTTTCTGACATCACACAACTTCATCAAGTTGAAAGAAGAAATTGAGACCCTATGTAGACCAATAACAACCCAGGAAATTAACTTTGTCATGAGAAGACTGCCTATCAAAAAAAGTCCCGGATCAGTAGCTTACCAGCAGAATTCTACAAAACATACAAGGAGGAGCTAATACCAATACTATTGAAAGTATTCCAGGCAATTGAGAAAAATTGAACTCTTCCCAAAATCATCTTATGAAGCTAACATCACACCGATACCCAAACCAGTTAAAGATCCAACAAAGACAGAGAACTATAGGACAATATCCTTGATGAACATAGATGCAAAAATTCTCAGTGAGATTCTAGCAAACCATATCCAACAACACATCTCAAAAATCATCCATGACCAAGCAGGATTCATCTCCAGGATGCAGGGCTGGTTCAACACTCGTAAGACCATAAACATAATGAAATACATCAATAGATGTAAAACAAGAACCACATGATTATATTATTAGATGCAGAAAAAACTTTTGATAAACTATAGCATCCTTTCTTGATTAAAACTCTTGAACACCTAGGCATAGATGGAACATACCTCAAAAGAGTTAGAGCCACAACCAACATACTGCTAAACAGACAGAAATTGGAACCATTCCTCTGAGTTAAGGCTGCCCACTCTCACACCTCCTATTCAATATAGTATTGGAAGTCCTAGATAGAGCAATCAGACAAGAGAAGAAAATCAGGGGTATCCAAATAGGAAAAGAGGAAATTAAGTTATCCCTCTTTGCAGACAACATAATCATATACCTTGAAAACACAAGAGAATCTATCACAAACCTCCTTGCACTGATAAAGAACTTTTGCAGTCTCAGGGTATAAAATAAACATGCAAAGACAGTCACATTCTTATACACCAATGATAAATAAGTAGAAACTCAAATAAAAAGCACACTGCCATTCACAATAGCCACACAAAAAAAGTGAAATACCTCAACATCTTTCTAACCAGAGAAGTGAAATGCCTTTACAATGAAAACTGCAAAAAATTGCTCAAAGAAATTCAAGAAGACACAAACAAATGGTAAAATATTCCATGCTCATGGATTGGAAGAATCAGCATTTTTAAGATGTCCATCGTACCCAAGGCAATCTACAGATTTAAAGCAATACCCATTAAATTATCAGCAACATTCTTCTCAGATCTGGAAATGACAATACAATAATACATATGGAGACAAAAATGACCATGAATAGCCCAAACAATCCTCAGCAAAAGAAACAAAGTAGGAGGATCACACCCCTGGACTTTAAATTTTATTTTATTTTATTTTATTTATTTTCTTTTCTTTTTTTTTAAGTTGGAGTCTCACTCGGTCACCCAGACTGGAGTGCAGTGGCCGCTCCTGGCCACCGCAGCCTCGCCTGCTGGGCTCCGGCGATCCTTCCGCCTCAGCCTTCTGAGTAGCCGGAATTACAGGCGTCCGCTACCACGCCCGGTTGATTTTTTGATTTACTGTAGAGATGAGGTCTCGCTGCCCAGGCAGGTCTCGAACCCGCGGGCTCAGGCAATCCACTCACCTCAGCCTCCCAAAGGCATGGGATTACAGACTGAGCCACCGGCTTAAACTTTATTATAAAGTTAAAATAATCAAAATAGCCGGTGTTGGTACAATAACAGGCATAGGGACCAATGGAAAAGGATAGAGATTCTGGAAAAAACCCTCAATTTCTTAACCAATTTATCTGCGACAAAGACTCCAATCACAACCACTGGGGAGGGATGAACTTATTCAGTAAATTGCGCTTGGAAATCTGGCTGACCACATGCAGAAGATTAAAACACGACCCCTACCTATACACAATGGAATATTATGCAGCCATTTAGAAGAACAAAATTGTGAACTTCACAGCAACTTGGATGGACTAAGAGTTGATAATACTGAGTGATTTATCACAGAAACAAAGTTCTGAGTACCACATGTTCTCACCAATAAGTGGACCCCGAGCAATTATCATAATACTATAATAAAGAGATTGGTAGTAGTGGGAAACTGCTGAGGGGTGGGGGCAAACTTCATCAATAAGGGTACTTGATCTCAAACCATGTGAAGTGGGAACCAAAGTGAGGACTAAACTTTACCTACATAATGACCATTTGTAAACTAACACTGAATTGTACCCACAACTTTAAAATAAAAAAAAGGAAAAAGAAAAAAAAAGAATCTGAGTATGAAGCTCTATGTACCCTTTTATTGTTTATGGCATTTTAGCACTCTCAGCCATGGACATCCAAACTTACGTTCTACACATAGTTAACATTATTGATTTTTTTGTTGTCAGTATTAAAGTGGAAAAAAATTTTTTGAGGGTAATCTGGATCTTCTCTATGTGGAAGTAAAGTACACTTTTTAAACTTCTTGTTTTCCTGAAGAAATATGGATTCCCAGATTGTTAATGCATCATGTGGTGGTATACAACACAGGAAATATAATTATATTTCAGATACTTACCAGGGAGTAAACAAATATAACTAAGAGTTGTTCAACAGCTATGAAAATCACAGTAATGGCAACCTTATTTGTTTAAGTATAGCTGATCCCCCCATTTCCGTAGGTGTAGCAAGAACTTTGTTGTATGTACCTAGATCACATTGACTTCCTACTCAATTGTTATTGAATTGTTGCTTGGTAAATTACCATCATCTTATACTGAGAGATAGTATTAAATACTTCTCTGTGAATGTCATTGTTATACTTATTTTGAATCGTTGATATTGTTTGGTATGTAATACAGAGTCTTGTCTGAAATCTCATAGTAAACATTTTTTCCAATCCTACTTGCACAACCATTATTTTTCCTTGCTCCAAAATTTTAACTATTTAAATTCATTTTGTATGGTGCACTACTTGAATCTTTGAAAGTCACTCTGGGACTTAAAAGTACATAGCAAAGTGTAAAAAGTAAATATAAATAAAAAGACTGGTTGAAGTTTGATAAGGTGAAACAAACATCATGATGCCCTTTCTATGTGACATGAAATTATGAGACAGATAGGTTCCCCATCTCATACTCTATTTCTCAGCACAACTATTAATTTAACTGTCTACTTGTAAGAACAAATGTGTAGCACTGCTCCTTGACTTTCTTTTTCTCTTTGCACTATAAAGAAGCTATGGCCTGGAGAACAGCTCCAGGGTGATGTTCACACACTCTGCCAAGCCTTTCCTTTGATTCATGACATACTATGGCCCTTAAGACACTAAAAATTATGTAATGCACCCAGATTTTATTGAGTACCAGATGAGGAAAAATCTTAGGCAGAACCATCACTCCAGTACAGCAAATCAAAATGATTGTCTTATTCTATTAGACCCAAACACAGAGGCCTATAATCAGTATGCTCAAATTATACACATATCAGGCACATAAGCATCATAGAGGTTTAAAGAGAAATGATTAAAATTTAGAAAATACATAAAGGTTTCAATTATGTTGGGGGTATAGTGAAAATTGTTTTTTTCTCTATACATATATTAATAAATGGTTTGGACTTTACAGCTTAAAGATTTTCAGATCATTATTTAATTTGACCTAACTTAATTGAGTTGGTCATAAAAAATGAAAATTAAAAATAAAGAAAATAAATGATAAGTAAAGAAAAATACAGGCATCAGAGGGTATGTGCTTGCTTTGTAACACACACACACAAAATATACACACTCAAGATTTGTTTTTAAGGCAAGCCTGAATATTTTTCAAATTCAGTGACATTTATATTTTTTCTTTTAAATATTGCATTGCATTTGTTCAGTATTACATTCCCATCTTTTCACTTTGCTTTTTAAAATGTAGACCATATGTAAGTTATTTTATCTATCAAATTGGTACAATGTGCTGATTTTTATTATAAAATTAATTAAAATGAAATAAATCAAGTGCCATACAATGTTGCAGATTAGTTTATATAATAAAATGTCACTGACGGAACAGAAGCATCACTTCCCCTGAGTGATCTTCCCTGACAGTCTCAGGCCTACCTCCAGTCTAGGTTGGGTTTTATTTTTTTAGTGTGCTTTCAAAGAACTGTGTTTCTCCCCTTTGTTATAGTTAAATGCATATTTGAATATTTATTTTTTTATGTACTTATTTTTCATTGTTTTATCACTAGAATTTGGCACAGTGTAGGAACTCAATGAATGATTTTTGACTTCATGAATGATTGGAATGATTCTTGCTCAATTCAAATAAAGTTTGCCTCTTTTTCATCAGACTATATAGTTTCCCTTAATGTTAGGTTGATGGCAGATACATAAATCATCTTATTTTATTTAGTTTTAAGACTTAGACATATCATCCCATATTTTATTTTGTGTATAACCAATATAACCCTTTGGCAATATGAATCTAGTCTCTTTAATATGATAGGTCAGATATTGGTATTTAACTTCTTTTTATTTTTAAAACTTTTTTTAATTTTAAAGATGTGACGTATAGTTCAGAATTAGGTATACCAACGGCCATCAATATAGGTAAAGTTTGGGCCTCCCTTTGGTCCCCACTTCACCTGGTTTGAGATCAGGTACCCTTATTTATGTTATGTGCCTCCCACCTTTTCTGGCATTGTCCCGCTATTGCCAATTCTTTTCTTATTGTATTATGGTAGATGCTCAGGGTTCACTTATAAATGAGAACATGCGTTACTCAGTTCTTTGTTTCTGTGATAGATCACTGAGTTTTGAGATAATACTGTTTTATCGGCATGTCTTCTGGTCAAAAGGCTCTTACAGGTTTTTGTGGGTTTTATTTTTTTGGATATGTTTAAATTGCAGACATCTTTGGAAGACAGAGAAGTAATTTTCTGTAATTAGGATTATAAATATTATAACTCCTTGTGGGGTAAAGTTTGGGCAGTTTACTAGCCTCTTTGAAAGATTTTTTTTTTTAATTTTGCAGATCATAAGCTGTGATAAAGACCTACCCCATATGTGTAGTAGTCACTTTGGCCCACCTCTGTATTTCCCCCATGGGACTTGGGAAAGCAAGAGTAACCAATGTCCACATGAGTCTAATTCTACCTGCTATGGTGTAAATAATACATTGTCTAAATTCATTTGAGTTTGTTAGGGTCTCCTATAAATCCATTTCACAGAAGTGTAACAAGCTGTCCTAGAGTTTGGAGCAGTTGCTTTGCTTAGGGACTTGACCGTTTCCAGCCAAAAAATTTAAAATAAAGAATAGCTATATATGTTTCAATGATCTGAAAACATTGAAAGATTCACAAGCTGTCAAGGCAGTATATGTCAAAAATCTAAGTAAAAATAGGAAACCAGAATATTGTACTAAGCAAATAACTTCTTTTTATTCTAAGAGCTTTTGTGAAACCTGAAGAACATGAGCATAATTTAAAAAAAAAAAAATTCTGTGTAATTTTTCAAAAAAAAAATAGAGAGAGAGAACAGCTAGAAGGATCTGTTCTAGGTAGGCTTGAAGGAGGAGGATTCTTTGGTAGTCACTCAGTAAGCTGGAACAACTATAAATTCTAAGGATATGCACACTTGGAGGAAACCAGCCATGCCCATGTGTACAAGAAAAGTTTTCTTTTTACTGAGGGAAAAGTCTATAAGACATCATAACCACAAACTTGCCATTAATGATTTGTACAACAAATTTCATCACATAGGCTGCCCAAAACACCTTGTAATGTGAGTTTCATTTAAAGTGGAATTGTCTCAAGGTGCCTTATAGAGGCAAATGCCAGTGATTCATGGAGGAAGACCTGTTATTCTGACCTCAAAGAATTCTCACAAATAAATGACCAACTAAAAAGGGAAGCTGACCAAGAGTAAGAATCAGAAAATAAAACAAAAACTCTAGAAAGAGGAAATAACTTGTAAAGACTTCACATTTGGGTGCTTATGGGCACATGTTATTAAGTTATGGTAAATAGTTTGAAAGAAAACATACTTGAAGAGATCTTCAGGGTGCAAAAACTATAAAAAGGACCAAATGGATCTGAAAATTGGCTAAATAGAATATCTAAGAAATGAATGATAAAATAATTGAAAGTAAATTTTAATGAGTAATAACAGATACATTTAGCCTCTAATTAGATGAAGCAATGAAAACATTAGTAAACTACAAGATTGAATGGAAGAAATTATCCAGAATACAAAATGGAGGTAGTAAGAAAAGAAAACCATAGAAGAGAGATAAAAAGCCATGGAGTAGTATCGTAAGCAAGTCTAACAAATGTCTAATTTAAGTTCCAGCAGGAGAGGAAAAAGAAAAGGGAGAATAAATAACATTGGAATAAATACTGCTTGGATTTTCTGGAAATAAAGAAGACACCATGCACAGATATGAGAAGCAACAATTAGACTTACAATTTACTTCTCAGTACCAACAATAATAATAAAATAATATCCTTAATGTGCTGAATGAAAATAAGTGCCAGCCTAGAATTTTATGCTAGGTAAAAATAAATGTCAAGAATTAAAACAAAGATATCTTAATACAAACAAAATAACCGAATCAGAAAAAAATGTCTTCATCAGCAGATCCTTATTAAGGGAGAGTCTAAAATGTATACTTCAAGGAGAAGTGAAGTGATTCAGAGGAAAACATTAGATATTATTAGAAAGAATGAATAATAAAAGTGGTAAATACATACCAAATGTAAATTATCTTTAACTTTATACAAAAATATGATGTTTTGTGATGTTAAAAGTGCAACATACAATTAAAACAAAAATCATAAATGAGGAGCATTAGTAACTGAGGTCCTTGAATTGTCAAAAAAGAGGATAAATATATTGATTAATTTTTGACATTGATATATGTACCTTAATTTTTAGACTAATTCTAAAAGAAAAAAAAATTCTTTGCTTACTGATGCTATAACAGAATTCCACAAACTGGGTAATTTATAAAGAACAGATAGTTATTTCTCACAGTTCTGGAGGCTGGGAAGTCAAAAATCAAAAGCCTGGCATCTAACAAAGACTTTCTTGCTGAATTATTTTGTGAAGGAAGCCAGAAGGTAGAAGGGCAAAAGACTGTGAGCAAATGAGAGGAACCCAAATTTGTGATCACAACATTAATCTATTCTTAAAGGTCACACCTCTCAGCGCTGTTGCACTGGGGATTAAGTTTTCAAATAATGAGACTTTTGAGGGACACATTGAAATCATAGCAAGAATTGAATCAGTGTATTAGTGAAAAAAAATAGCATGTGATAAAAGACACCCATTTCAACAACAACAACAAAAATAACCAAAAGGGAAGAAAGGAGAGAAGAAAAACAAAACAAGACAGAATAGAAAAAATAAACTGAAAGTATGAAATAAGATGGTAGATATAGACCCAAATTAAATGCAAAAAGGAATAAATATTCCATAGAAAACTTAAAAAGAAGGTTACATCCAAGTGCAAATTCCAATCATATACTATTTAAATGGTAAATGTCTAAAAAATATCAGAAATCAAAAAAATAAATAAATAAAGGAAAACGTTAAAATGTACAATGCTATCAAGTGTAACTATATAGCTATTAGGCAAAATAGATTCAAGAAAAATCATTATTAGACATAAAGAATATTCTATAATAAAACTAAAGTATTTGCACTATTATAAATATTTTTTTAAAAATTATGAACTTTATAACATAACCACAATAAGTTCATAATTTACAGAAACCATACCTTGTAAAATATTTTCCAATTACTTCATAAAATCTAAATAAAATAGAAATATTTATATTTTAGGCTTTGAAAACCTCCCCATACTTTCAGAAGTTTAAGATCTTGCATTTATCATTAATCTTATTGCTAGGAAATATAATGAAAATGTCTTCCAGTTGATTTGTTAATTTTTGTTATTTATGGATATCAATCACAAAACTAATTAAATCTGATTAAAATAATGATAAATTGTCTCAGACTTTTTAGTTTGTGGTTTGCTTTATCATTCCTGTAATGACTGACCACATCTTGCTCTGCTACATTTACAATGAGCTATCTCTTTTTATACTGATTTCCCTTTCCATTGCTGTGAGCATTTGTTTTCCCTTATTCACAATCTGGTCAGACATTAATCATTTTGTTGCATAAAAAAGCATTTATTTGTCTAATAATTGAAGGAAATGGAATATTATTGTAATATTAGATTGAAAACAATTTGCAGTTGGCAAATATTTTTTCCCCATTCTGTGGGCTGTCTCCCTGATCTCTTGATGGTTTCTTTTTAGTTTTGCAGAAGCATTTTAGTTTGATGAGTTTCCACTTGTCTATCTTACCTTTTATGGCATTTATTTTGGAGAGTTGATCAGGAATTGGTTGCCTATTCCAATTTCCACATGGTGTTTCCTACATTTTCTTCTAGGATTCTTATAGCTTGAGGTTTTACTTTTATGTCTTTGATCCATTTAGAGTTGATTTTTTTGTGTATGGTAATAGGTATGGGTCCCGTTTCAAACTCCTGCATGTGGTCAGTCAGTTTTCCTACAAGGAACTCAAATGTGCTGAAAGGAGAAACACAAACAGCCCTTTTAACAAGTGGGCAACAGATATGAATAGAAACTTCTCGGAAGACATATGAGCAGCCAGCAGATACTTGAAAAAAATGCTCAGTCTCACTAATCATCAAAGAAATGCAAATTAAAAACACACTGAGATACCACCTAACTCCAGTCAAGATGGCCATTATCAACAACTCAAAAAACAAAAAATGCTGGAGAGGATGTGGAAAAAAGGGAAAACTTCTACACTGTCGGTAGGAGTGCACATTAGCATAACCTCTGTGGAAAACAATGTGGTGATTCTGAAAAGATCTAAAAATTGACCTTCCATATGACCACGTAATCCCCTTTCTGGGAATATATGCAGAGGAACTCAAATCACTCTACCCGCACATGCATGTTTATTGCATTATTCATAATAGCAAAAACATGGAACCAACCGTGATGCCCATCAAAAGTGGACTGAATAAAGAAGACGTGGTACATACACAGGATGGAATATTACTCAGCCATAAAGAAGAACAAAATTATGAACTTCGCAGCAACTTGGATGGATTTAGAATCTATAATACTCAGTGATTTATCACAGAAACAACGATCTGAGTACTACATATACAGAATCATATCATCTGTCAAGAGGGATAACTTAACTTTCTCTTTTCCTATTTGGATATCCCTGATTTTCTTCTCTTGTCTGATTGCTCTGGCTAGGACTTCCAGTTCTATGTTGAATAGGAGTGGTGAGATTGGGCATTTTTGTCATATTTTAGTTCTTAGGGGAAATCCTTTCAGCTTCTGTCCATTAAGCAAAATGTTGGCTACAGGTTTGCCATAGATAGCTCCTACTGTTTTGAGGAATGTTACTTTTATACCTAGGTACTCAAGGATTTTTATTAAAAATGGGCAATGGATTTTATCACATGCTTTTTTTTTTCTTTGTCTATTGAGATAACCATGGGGTTCTTTGTTTTATAACTGTTAATGTGCCAAATTACGTTTATGTTCTTGTGAATGTTGAACTAGCCCTGCATCCCAGGAACAAAGTTCACCTGGTTGTGTTGTTGGATACAATTTGCTAGAATTTTGTTGAGAATATTTGTGTCTGTGTTCGTCAGAGAAACTGGCCTGTAATTCTCTTTCCTTGTTGAGTTTTTGCCAGTTTTGGGTATCAAGATGATACTAACATCATAAAATTAGCTAGGGAAAATTCCTTCCTGGCTCGATTGCCTGGAATACCTTCAATAAGATTGGTATCAGCTCTTCTTTGCATGTCTTATAGAATTCAGTTGAGAAGCCATCGAGTCCAGGACTTTTATTTTTTTTTTTTGGCAGATAAGTTTCTTATAACTGAGTCAATTTCCTGAATTGTTATTGGTCTGTCTGTTTAGGGTTTCAATTTTTTTCTTGTTTCAAACTTGAGAGGCTGTGTGGTGCCAGGAAATCCTCCATTTCCTCTAGATTTTCTAGTTTATTTGCATATGGATGTTCATAGTAACCTCTGATAATCTTTTAAATTTCTTCAGGGTTAGTTGCGATGTTGCATTTTTTGTTTCTAATCATTTTTATTTGGTGTTTCTCATTCACTTTTTAAAATTCAATCTGGTTAGAGATCTGTCAATCTTATTTATCCTTTCAAAGAGCCAGTATTATTTATCCTTTCTGCTCCTTTTTTTGTTTTGTTGATCCTTTCTATGATATTTTTGTCTTCTATATCCTGCAATTATGACTTTATCTTAGAAATCTGGATTTTTCTGCTAAAATTAGGAAAATAGTTCTTGCCTTTTTAGTTCTATTATGTGAGACATTAGCCTGTTTACTTATGGCCTGTCTGTTTTCCTGATATGAGTGTGCAATGCTATGAATTTCCCTCTTATCAATGTTTTCATGGCTTCCCACAGATTTTCATAAGATTTGTCTTTGTTTTCATTTTTTTCCAGGAATTTTTTTATTTCTGTCTTGATTTCCGTGTTGTCCTGAAAGTCATTCAGCAGCATGTTTTTAGTGTCCAGGTCTTTGTGTATTTAGGGGAATCTTGGTGGCAATATTTATTTTTATTTCATTGTGATCTGAGAAGATGCTTGGTATAATTTTAACCTTTGAAATCAATCTAATTTGGTTTATGCCCAAGATTGTGATTAATCTTGGAGTATGTTCCATGTGCTGATTAGTAGAATCTGTAGTTGATGAGTATAGTGTTCTGTAAATTTCTATTAAATCCATTTGGTCAAATGTTGAGTTAAGGTTCTAGATATCCTTGCTGGTTTCTTGCCTGGATGATCTGTCTAGAGCTGTTAGTGGGATATTGGGGTCTCTGACTATGATTGTGTGAGTGTATTTATCCTCTCTTAGTTTATGTCGCAATTGTTTTATAAAACAATTCCTGTGTTGGGTGAATATTTAAGATGGATATTTCTTGCTGGTGGATTGAGTCTTTTACTGTTTTGTATTGTCCTTTGGTGTGCTTTTGACTCCTATGGGTTTGAGGTTTGTTTAATCTGATATAAGAATAGCTATGTCTGCTCCTTTTTTTGTTTTTTTTGTTTTCCATTTGCTTGGAAGGTCATTTTCTAGCCTACTACCTTAAGACTGTGAGTGTCTTTTATGGTTACATGGGTTTCCTGAATATAGCAGAGTGTTGGATCATGTTTCTTTATCCTGTTTGCTATTTTATGTCTTTTTAGTGGTGCATTCAGTCCATTTACATTCAAGTTAATTATTGATATGTGAGGGTCCATTCCTTTCATAAGGCTCTTAAGGGGTTTCTTTGCCTAATACACACACACACACACACACACACACACACACATGTAATTTTGCGAATGAGTAGTACGCTCTGTTAAATCCATACTTCTCTGTGCTTTTTTGATGGGTATAACCATTTTTTTGTTTCTGTGCTCAAAAATTTCTTAAGTATTTCCTTGAGGATTGACCTTAATGTAGCATATTCTCTTAGAGAGTAAATGTCTGGGAAGGATTTTAATTCTCCATTACGGATGAAGCTTTGTTTGGTGGGGCAGGAAATTCTTTTTTTGTTTTCTTTCTATTTTAAAGATGTGGGGTACAATTCAGGGTTACATATACAAATGTTGATTATGCAGGTACCCTTGCTGATGAGAAGTGTTCCTCCCTCCCCAGACAGTTTCCCTCAACTGTCAATCCCACCTCCCCTCCCCTGGCAGTTTCCCACTACTGCTAATCCCTTTCTTATAGTATTATGATAATTGTTCAAGGTCCACTTTGAGCAGAACATATGGTAATCTGTTCTTTCTTTCTGTGATAGAGCACTGAGTATGATAACTATTTTTAAGTTGCTTTTGTACATGTAGTTTTTTTTTTTTTTTTTGAGTTGGAGTCTCACTCTGTCGCCCAGACTGAAGTGCAGTGGCCGCTCCTGGCCACCGCAGCCTCGACCTGCTGGGCTCCGGCGATCCTTCCATCTCAGTCTTCCAAGTAGCCGGAATTACAGGCATGCACTACCATACCTGGCTGATTTTTTGATTTATCGTAGAGTGAGGTCTTGCTGCCCAGGAGGGTCTCGAACCCGCGGGCTCAGGCAATCCACTCACCTCAGCCTCCCAAAGGTGTGGGATTACAGGCTGAGCCACTGAGCCCGGCTCTAGATTTTTTATATTTCCTATTTATTGCTGAGTTTGTTTTTCTTTTCTTTTCTTTTTCTTTTTTTTTTTTTTTTGAGTTGGAGTCTCACTCTGTTGCCCAGACTGGAGTGCAGTGGCACGCTCCCAGCCGCTGCAGCCTTGACCTGCTGGGCTCCAGCAATCCTTCCACCTCAGCCTTCCAAGTAGCTGAAACTACAGGCATGCGCTAACACACCCAGCTAATTTTTTAATTTACTGTAGAGATGAGGTCTCACCAAGTTGCTCAGGCAAGTCTCGAACCCGCGGGCTTAGGCAATCACTCACCTCAGCCTCCCAAGGTGTGGGATTACAGGTTGAGCCACCGAGCCTGGCTAAGGCAAGAAATTCTTGAGTGGAATTTCTTATCTTTGAAAGTGTTAAAGGTGGGACTATAGTCCCTTCTGGCTTGTAGGGTTTCTGCTAAGAAGTCTGCTGCAATTCTGATAGATCTTCTCTGGTAGGTTGGTCTCACCTTTCTCTCTAACTGCCTTTAGGATTTTTTACTTCATGCTTATTTTATGGAAGTAGATTACTATGTGTCTTGCGATGGTCTTCTCATGTAATACCTTGCAGGGGTTTTCCGAATCTCACTCACTTGGATGGTCGCCTGTCTAGCAGGGGGGAAATTTTCTTGGATGACCTCATGGAAGGCTTGTTTCAGGGTGTTCTCAGTTTCCCTTTCTGTTTTAGGGATTCCAATCAACCATAGGGTTGACTTCTTTATATAGTTCCACACCTCTCATATGCTTTGCTCATTCTTTTTGAGTCTTTTCTCTTTGTTTGTGTCAGACTGAGTTAGTTCAATATTTTGGTCTTCAAGTTCCAGGAACTTTTCCTCTGCCTGATCAATTCTGCTCCCTAGGCCTGTTATTGTGCTTTAAAATTCCAGGAAGGAATTCTTCATTTCCAGGATTTTAGAATGGACCTTTCTTATATTGGCCAACTCAACTTTTACTTCCTGCATGACTTGGGTGATCTTCACTTCTCACTTCTCATGCTTTCCTTAGCCATTTTAGTCATTCTGTATTTCAATCCTGTAACTGTTATCAAAGACAGGACTAGATGTCTTCCATTGTTTGAGGATTGATAGCTGCTTTTTCAGGTCATGTATCTCTAAGACTTTGAGATGTTTTCCTACTTGTTCCTCCTCATCTGTGAGGAGCAAATCTTCCCTTTTTATTGTTATTCTTTAGTTTTGTTATTTTGTATTTAGGTAAGGTCTTGTCCTAGGGCCTTTTCTGTCATTCCAAATAGTTCACTAAGGGAGAGAGAGAGGAGTATCCACTTATGCTCTGTGACTTTTTTGGGGGCAGTGCTCCACACTAAAGTGACTTTCTGTTGCAGAGCTTTTGCCATGGTCAGACCAGACAGACTGCTTTCTGATCCCCATTAGGAGCTCAATACAGAGACTGGGTGAGAGGATAAGCCCCAGCAACTGTTCACCATTTGCAGTCCAGAAACTTTTCTGCCAGGAAACAGTGCCTCCAGGTGCCTTTTATGTCTCTCCCTTTCCTGTCCTAGTTTGTACTCAGCACTTGAAAGGCAGCAGATTCCCTGTCACAGTGGAACTGGCATGTGAGAATGGCAGGAAAGCCTTTCTGACCTGGAGGGGGAAATTGGTTATCAGACGCTGGCAGCCAGCACCCGAGTGAGTGTAACTGGGAGGCAAGCCTGCCCTGTCTGGAAGATGGCTGCTGGGCACCAATGGTGGTGAGCATGCACTTGGCAGATGACTGGCATAGGTCTTCTGAGCATAGATATGTGCTCCCAGCTTTACGTGGGCTCTGATCATATGATGCTGTGCTCTAATCAGGTCTCCTCCCATGTAGGAGCAACATCCTATGCATGGCTGGGAGGAAAGGAACCAACTCCGACTGTGTCAGGAAAACTCACCCCCTCCCACACACATGGCAGGACTGCAGGTCCTATGTGAGCATGGTACCTGGCAGGGATGGGGCACCCTGGTTCCAACATTGGCCATCCAGACTTTCTCCTCCTTGGTGCCAGTGTGTTCAGAAGAGATCTCTATGGGATGCAAGGTCCTTCCCACATCCAAAATTATTTACACCTCCTAAGTTTACTGGTATCTGGGTCTGTCCTGATTTGCTCAAGAGAGATGCAGGTTGGTTACTCTTCAGTGAATATCTTGGATCCTCAGCTGTGTGATTTTAAATGAAATTTCTCAGGGCTACTATCATTTGATCTGAAAAATAATCATAACAATGATGGTGCTAATGGTAATAATAATAATGATGATATAAATACCTCTACTTTGACTCCTGCATCAATTTCCACTACCACCATTTACTGAATTCCTACAGGTTTTTAAACATCATCATTGATTTATGAACATTTTTAACATATTCTGATGATCATATCTTTATCACTTATATACACCAAAAATATCTGGTTTATATTTATAAACTTTTTAATGGGGTCATTTGTCATGTATATAATTAATTTTAATATAATCAGTTTTATTTTATTTTAGTTTGTTTTTTGTACCTTGTTAAAAGAAACTATGAAGTTTTTATCTTCTTTATGTACTTTTTTGAAATTTCTATTTGTTTTCTCTTCTTTTTTACAGTAATTTTTTATTTTTTAAAAATAAAAAAATATATTTGGTGCTAGATTTATTCCAGGGTTTTTATAATTTATGTTTAGCAAGCAAGCAGAAGCTTTTAAATTATGTGTTATTTCCTCTCCTTCACCTCCAGTTTATTGATGCTCTAATTGTTTTAGAATATTGATCTTGTTATCGAGACTTGTTGAACTCTTATGATGTTTCTCATAATTGTCTTTACATTATTTCATGCTTATGGTCAAACGCAAGACCTCTTGATTTAAAAATATATTTATTATGATATCCAATAAACATTTATTAAACACCCATTATATAGCAATAATTGTAAAATGCATGATCCATACAGTAAAAAGCACATTGAAAGTTCACATTCTAGATGTTTATAGTATAAAACATAAACTAAGAAATATTAAGACAAAATAAGACCTTTAAGAAGATTATATTATCTCAATATATTAATATTCTTGTTTACAATTGTTTTCAACCCTTACATTTCTTATTATTTTTTCTTATGAAACTACATTGGATAGATCTCAGAACAATTTGAAAAATAATGATCATAATCAATATCTTTTTCTCCTTTTTAAATTGAACAGATGCTTTTTAACAGATCACTGCAAAGTATGAAATTCTTGAGGGTTTCTGGCATGTCTTTGGCATTTCAATTATACTATACTCCATTTTTTAAAAGTCTGGGTATTTTTTAAAGAAAAAATAAAACTATGAGAGTGAGGTTATGGTACACTTTGGAATTCTGATGAAATACAGTCATTTTATTCCCTCAAATAAAATGAACCTTTGTACTCAACACAAAATTTTTTGTACAAATTTAGGGGCTCATAGATCTATTAGATGTCCTCTATTGGTTCAATCATAAAATCTTTTGATTTAAATGTATATTTATTACAACATCCAAGAAACATTTATTAAGCACTCATTTTATGTCAATAATTGTAAAATGCATGGCCTGTATAGTAAAAAGCACATTGAAAGTTTACTCTATATGCTCACAGTATAAAAGATAAACTAAGAAAATATTAAGATAAAATATGATCCATGCAATCTTTAAGAAGATCTATGAATTATTCTCAGTGACTTCTTTCTATAAATATTTTAGTAAAAGCTTATGGTCTAATTTTTTAAATTATGTAAAAGTTCCAGATAACATGATTAAACAGCAAGCTGACCAACTGAGGATAGGTTTATCTAATGATAAATCATAGTGTATCTAGCCTCTCTATTTAATTAGTATTTTTTCTCTAGGTTTCAACATATTTTATCATATTATTCTGGAATTTACTTGAAAAGTTTTATTTAGTTTAGCCAGCATAATGATACTCAGAGCTTTTTTATTAGTAGTTGTGCAAAAATGTCTCCAGGTCATTTTTGTCAAAAGAAATAACAGATCCCTTAGGCTTTTTAGAAGGCACTTTGTCTGCTTTTGCTTTCTGAAACATCTTTGACAACTTGAAAATAAATAAATGGGTAAAATGCTTTGGTTGAACTGATTGTAGTGATGGACAAGGCACCTTCTCAAGGGAAGTATGGCTGCAGGCCTAGTGCACTAAGGATGGATTTAAAGTCTGAAACTTTATCTTACCTGCAGTGCTTGTTGCCTCTTGGCATGAAGAGTGGATGATTATTTTTGCTGGACCTCTTAGCTGCTTCTTAGGCCTCTTGCTCATTTCACCAATTTATACTCACTCAGGAAGCATTCTGCCTGTGGCTGGGTTAACCTCACTTTTTCTTGAATCTTTAAAAAGAGGATGTCAAATTGGTCAAAGCTTCTTTGGGTATATTTCTATTCCATCAATCTTTTGAAATGAAATTGCTTACACTTGTTTCCAGGGAGTTTTCAGGAGAAAGTTTTAATTTCAAATGATTATTATATGCAATGTCTTCCTCATTAACAACTAAGACTAAAAATAATATGTAGGTGACCCTTTTAAACTGTTTGAAGCAAGTTTGGGGGAAAATAATAACTAAATTTGTGTATATATGTATGGCATATCAGGATACATTTAACATTCATGTGTATGAGAAGGTAAAAAGTTGGGGGAAAGAAAAGTATTACAACAACATAATGAAAACAACTGGTCAGCGCATCTAACTGATAATATTAATTTCTGAAATATAGAGAAACATGAATTGACTAATTCTCAATATGTAGTCTTGGATATAGTTATGTTAAGCATCAATCAGTTTCTCATCCAGAATTAGTCAAATTAACTATCAGTCAATTAAATTAAAATGGAATCCATTCTAAAGTGTGATTCTGAGTTATTTCTTTACTAAATGTTGAATATTCATATAAACTATTGGATCATTAGTTCATGCCCAGTCTTGAACTTGATCTAAGACTTAAAGCCTTGATCTTTTGTTTCATGAATATTTAATTGGACTGAATTCTTTTCGTTTTACAGTCTGAGAGAGAGTGGAACATATTCTTTATTGCTAAAGTTATCTGTTGTGCTTGGCATTTTAATTTACTTTCTTAAACTTTTAACCAAGGACCATTTCAATTCCAATGAGCATACTTTATCACACTTTTTCAGATGATTACATTTTCTCTTTGAAGTTTTTTTTTTTTTAATTCTTCTGAAGCTTGAGAATATTTCCCCTCTAGTTCTAGCTTACTAAACATGACACTGAAGTCATACAGAAATTATTCTTCTATGATTTGGGGATTTGGGTTCATAGGTGACTAACTATAGTTGGTTAAAAATATATGTCATACTTCTAAAATATTTACTGGAAATTATTAAATATGAGTCACCTTCATTTATCTTAGTGATTAATAGTATATATGACTTAAAAATTAAGTGTATTAATATAGATTACTATGTCTTGAAAATACTTCACACAAATCACCAATGAAGTCATAACCATCCTTCTTCTTAAATTGTGTCTATCTTCATTAAGTGCTGAGATGAAGAGAGAGCTTTCATGTTGAGGCTGACCATTAAATCAAAGGGTAAGATAAGAAGACTTTCGAAGTATATTTTTTTCTCATTTTATTTTCATCAAATAAATGATTAGTAAATAATGTTCACATATTTATTAAGTAATGTAATAAGGATTAAAGCACAGACCTTTTGAAACCCAGTTTGACCATCTTTCAGTTATATTACCATTACAAAAATTTCAATGTTTTACACACATGTTAAGAAAATCTGCCTATATGTGGAACTGTATTTATTTAGTTCAGGTAAATCTATACCATTTTTTACATAGCCTTCATCCAAGTAGTAAAGGGCTTGGATGAGCAGTAGGCTGAAACTTTGAACCTTGCCTGAATATATATTTTGTTCGTTTCCTGCAGTTTTAATTGTTTTTTGAGTTGGAGTCTCACTCTTGTCACCCAGCCTGGAGTGCAGTGGCACACTCACGGCCACTGCCGCCTCCAACTTCTGGGCTTAGGTGATACTTCCACCTCAGCCTTCCAAGTAGCTAGAACTACAGATGCATGCCACCACACCCGGCTAGTTTTTTTTTGTGGTTTATTGTAGAGACAAGGTCTCACCAAGTTGCCCAGGCTAGTCTTGAACCCCCAGGCTCAGACAGTACTCTCAACTTGACCTCCCAAAGTGCTGGGATTACAGACTGAGTCACTGAGCCCAAAACTTTACAACAGGAATTTGAGTTAAAAATCTGGATTTCTTGCCTTTCTTAAAAAATAAGATGAATGGGCAAAAAAAAGAAAAAGAAGAGAAAAAAAATTTCTACATCCTTGTGTAGAAATCACAAGATCCTGCTAAACAGTCGCTGTTTTTTTGATACAAGATATTCCATTTCAGTAACCCAATCCTTTGAGTCTTCTTGAAAATGAGACAAATTGTCAGATGTAGAACTAAGAACAAACAAAATATAATGATTAGATTACCAGACTTCTTACCCGAGGTCTCCTTTTCTCTTGTATGTTATATGCCCAATGACCACAGACAATTGCTTTTGTGACTCCTGATTGAATAATTTAATACTATCTTTGGGTTATTTATTTTCAGCTCTTATTTAAACTTCTTATCACCTATACATTCCTCAGATGATGATGTTTCTATACGAAAAACAAATAGAAATTTCATTATGCTAGAACTTCTCATCCTGTAATATTTTTAAAGAGGCTTCTAATCCCAATTTTTATACTTACTCAGACTAAAATATCTGTGACTTATATGCTCACAAAAATATTTTCCATGATAATACATTTTATCACAAAAAGGAAATTTCCAAAACTGATCAAATAAAGAATATACTGACACTAAGAATTCAATATATAAGTTTAACTATAGATTGGATATAACTAAAGAAAAGTGAATCTAAAGTAAAGAAAGTTGAATGTATTTTTACTGAACCATGAAAACAAATATTTGGGGAAACTGTGGGATTTATGGAGGTCAAGCATTTGAATATTCTGCTTCCTGAAGAATACTGTAGAATTTTTTGGCTTAGATATATGCATCCAAACATACATAGATTGATAACAGATAGGTAGATAGAAAGATAGATCAATAAAGTTAATTCTCATTATTTGCAGTAATTATGATCTATAAAGTGGTCTTAAACACTGTATTGATGAATATTTAACCATCACTCCTAGAGAAAATACAGTTATGTTCCTGTGAGCCTCTGATCATATTTCTACCAAAGAATCAATGCATGGCAGTATTTTGTGTGTGTTTCTGTTTAAAGTTGTTTTTAAAAATATATATTGTTGACTTATTAACATTGAACTTATGACCAACAGTACTCTAGCTCATGTTTAAAGCTTTTCTAAAACACAGATTTTCTTCATAAGATACATCATGGCCTCTTGTGCTTAAGAACCCTAGGAAGTATTTCAATGCTATATTTGAGGCAATTGAAATGGTGAAACCACCAATAAAAAGTACAAAAAAATGCTTAAACTGTGGTACTAAATATGCCACAGGGAAAGAACACTTGTTTACAGTAAGAGAGCTGGAATAAGGCAAATCTTCGCCTTGCTAGGATGTGGCCCCAAATTTTACTGCTCTGTGAATTTCCATAATGACTGATAAAGCCTCAATATTTATTTTGAGGTACAAAAACATTTTAACAAGTAGACAAATTCACAAATATTGAATTTGTGAATAATGAAGATGAACTGCATAAACATTGAAAGTGTCATTAAATTGAGGCATGTGAAACTTTATGGTTCATACTTGAAGGTGGAGAATTTAGGTTTCCTATGAATTCGGAAATTGGCTATTCTGTCACTAGATACAGTGACTGTGCTCTTTCCGAACAGAAGGCACTTATTTTTCCTTGGGTGGCATTTCTTGTTTTAACTTCTAGGATTCTCTATGCCTTTGGTAATTTCCATAGTTTGCTTTTCTTGCTGGAGTTTTTGGGTAACTTTCACTATGACCTTTTTTATTCCTAAAAACAAAAATAAAAATTGCACTCCTGTCTTATTTTTTCACAGTGGATTTTGATGTCCATTGCTTATAAATCATTAGCAAAAGAAAGATCAGTTTCCTCTTTCAGAAGAAAAGGGACAATTTAATCCTCCATTTCTCATGGGAAGCTAACGGTGTTACTTGTATTCTATCTTTCAATACAGCAAATAAAAAGAATAAAAAGAAAAGAGCTTGGTTTCCATAATTGAACATAATGAATATTCATATCTTAAAACACATTTTATTTTAAGAAAATTCTAAAAACATTTCTGAGAATATATATCTATATATACATAAATATATTTTGTAATATTTTTAATTACCATTTTTGGAAAAGCAGGATGAAAGTTACAATTGCTAGGCCAAACTAATAAAATGAGAAAGCTTATAAAGTCTGCCTGAATAACTGTACTATATTAGTAATATGCAAAAGTTTAGATTTATATCTAAAATGAGTTTGTTTCAAAAGCCTTAAACATGAATTTTATGTTTGAAAGTTTTAATTTCAATTTGCACTAAATTCTTTGGGTAATTTCAAATACATTTACAGATAAAGATTATTTTTTTGTCGTATCATTTGATTATTTGTAATTCCCAAATTGTTGTTCAAAATGATTTGATTAGAAAAATTCCCTTCAAGTCACTTATGGTTAAATAACCCCAATTTTTTAGTGTTCTTAAAAGAAAACAGAACATCTTTACATTAAATACCAGTAAATATTATATTACTAGTTGGGAAAGGGTGACTATAATTTAAAGAAAATATTAATGCCATGAATAATTACCTTTTCTTAGATCTTATACTTAGAAAAAAAAATCATTCAATGCCATTGTGTCACTCTATTTTACTTTTAGACGAGGCCTTTCAAAATGTTTTAGTGTACTGGTTCAATATATATTCTTTTCCTTTAAAGGAAACTGAGTGACCTTAAATTTATAATATATAGGCAAATTTCAGTGTTAGCAGATATTCATTAATCTGTCAATATTTATCTTCAGTCCTTTGGACATCCAAGAAAATTAAACCAGTAGAGTGTGCTGAAAGTATACTGAAGTGTATATTGAAAAGAAATGCCATGTACCCTTAAAAGTAGCTTTTAGCGTAGGTGTTAGTCAGTTACAAGTGTGACCTCCCTACTATATATTATTTCTTAAAGTATTTTGGAATTTGGGACTTTGATACTTTTGATCACTTGATATGCAAATATACTATGCTTAATCCCAATTGTTTTGGTCTTCTCAGACTTCATTAACAAAATCACTACAGACTAAATGGCTTATAAACAACAGAAATTTAATTCTGACAGTTCTGTATACTGAGAAGTCCTAGATCAAGGTGCTGGCAGATTCATTGTGGTGAGGGCCTGCTTCCTGGTTCACAGCTAAAAGATGGGACTTTTTAGCTGTGTCCTCACATAGCAGAAGGGGCAAGGTAGCTCTCAAGGACTTCTTATATAAGGCCACTAATCCCATTCATGAGGGCTCCCTCATGATCTAATCACCCGAAAGATCTCATCTATTAATATCATAACATTGACAATTAGATTTTAACATGTGAATTTTGGGAGGATATAAGCTTTTAGTATAGCACAAATGGTTTATTTTTCTCTATATATTCAATATTTTGTTAATAAAGAAAATTCTTAAACTGTGTACACATACATGTTAGCAACAAGAAATCAGGCATTTCACCAAAAAGTAATATACTGCATTTTATATTTAATAAACATAAATTGTTTTTATTATTTATTATGCCATGAGTCATTTTACTCTCAAAGTTTACAAATAGCAAGCACTTATAAAGGAATGATTCATAAGTCACAAACAATCCCAGCAATGACTGTTGTAATTTTTTTTTTTTTTTTGAGTTGGAGTCTCACTCTGTCACCCAGACTGGAGTGCAGTGGCCGCTCCCGGCCACCGCAGCCTCGACCTGCTGAGCATCGGCGATCCTTCAGCCTCAGCCTTCCGAGTAGCCGGAATTACAGGCATGCGCTACCACGCCCAGCTGATTTTTTGATTTATTGTAGAGATGAGGTCTCGCTGCCCAGGCGGGTCTCGAACCCGCGGCCTCAGGCAATCCACTCACCTCAGCCTCCCAAAGGCGTGGGATTACAGGCTGAGCCACTGAACCCGGCTCTGTTGTAACTTTTTAGCAGTCAGTAATCAAACATATAGATCTGTCAAGTGAAAGGCTAAAGCAAGGTTTTAAATTGCAAGATAATATTCTTAGAAAGCCATTAGAATAAAGTGGCTTTTTAAAATTAGTTTTTAAAAAGGTTTAGACTATTTGATTAGTTTAATTCTTTTCCCTTACATTTAAAAGAGAGTTCTATTGGATTTGCTTCTATAACTTCTATATTTTACACATTACAAAAGAAATGTACATTTACTGCAGAATACTTGAAAATGTTCATAAGAAAATGACTTAAACTAATGTCTTCTATAACTCCACTACACAAAAGAATCACTCTTAAAATTAGGAATATATAATCTCATTCCATGAGGAGGGGGAGAGAGAAAGAATACATTATTTCCCTGGAATTAATTTCTAGTAATAAAGTGTAGATCATAAAGCAAAACATTTAAAAATCTTTTGATACATAATGATATATATTGCTAATAATATCAATTGATACATATTTCCAAATTGTTCTTACGGCAAATTACATTGTCACTAAAAAATACTCCCCAAAGTTTGATGTTAGCATTGAAATTATTTTGAAAAGTATTTTAATAGGTTTTGATTTAGGTAAGCAAGAGGTTAGACATTTATGTTTACTATATTCAATATTTTAAGTTATCTAATATCATTTACATATTGCTACACATTTTCTATGAGGATGTTTATCTTTTCCTTAACAAATTATCTTAACTCTTTAATTATAAGGATATTGGCTTTTCATCCATTATATTTTATGTTACTTTCTCTAGCCAGTTGTTGGATTATTTGCCTTTCACATTCTTGAAACTATTTCATAATCTAAGAAAAATATATGCATATATACATATTTCTGTCTCTTGATCATTTTTCTTCTTGTTGAAAAGATTCTCATCGAATTCTCCTATTTTCTTTTTTTTAATATTTTCAAGTTTTCATCAGCATTGTAATTGCACTACAGTTTATTTTTGTGTATTTGTGGGGACTGATATTTGTATTTTTTATTGAATAATTAACACTTTTTGCAAAAGAAAATGCTGGACTTTTTTCAAAATTTTAAATTTTCAAGTCCATTTAAAATTTTTCTTTATAGATCTATATATAACGTTATATAATCCTTTCAATAACCTCTTTCTTGGCAATATACTTTCTTCTCTATTTAAACACTTAAATACTAATAAGAGAAAATCTTTTAACTTTATTTTACTACAGGGTAAGGGCATGGCTATGTTAATGAGTGATCACACAAGAGTAAAGAAAATTAAATTAGGTATTCAGATAGTTAAGATTAGCAGAGAATAAACTAGAAAAGTAAGATTAATTGGTTTTGTGCATCCACTATGCCTCATATTATAGGAATATTATTTGCTTAAAAACATTCAGATCAATACCCGGATTTTTTCACCTTATCCTTAATTTGCCTCGCACTCTCTTTTTCATTGCTCTCACAAGACTTTCTCATTTGAGGACCCCAAAGAATAACTCTGATAAGCTATATTGCCTCGGTGTCTTCTCTTGTCACTTTTGACACTGATTGACCTTATCTGACTCAGGGAAGTGGTAGTACACTGCTTTAGTCTTATTCTTTTCATTGCTTTCTTTGTGGCAAAAGAAAAGGTTATGACCATCTCGATAAAAGTTTGAAATAGTGTCTGTGTGGGCAAAATACAAAACTAGGGAGAAATACCTCAACACACTTTCAGGTTTTTGTTTTTGTTTTTTCCTAAAGGGTTATATGCTTAAATGCATGAATTTTCCTCTCTCATAATGTTCATCATGGTCATTGCATCTGCAGAGATGTGTATGTATGACTTTCCAGGAATTTTTACCTGGGAAATAGGAACAAAGAAAGCTGATTAAAAGAGGCTGCTGCTTCATAACATAGACTAAGTTAAATGCAAGTTCCATGTTAGATTGCATAAATTTAAACTCTGTTTTCTACCAATAAAGTTGTTAGTTTCATGGTCTAATAGTTATTATCTAATAACTTTGCTTACTGCAAAATTCACTAGAACAATTAAATATCATTTAAAAATAATAAATCAGCTATTTGATACTTGTTTCTGATGTTATTAAGCTCCTTTTATTTAATAGTTGCTAAAATTAAGAGAGGATTTGAAGTGAAATAAACTTAGGGAGTAAAAGTTCAAGAGGAGAGCACAATAGACAACCACTATGCAGTAGATTCCATAGCGTTGTCTGCCTTTCTTTACAGATCCTTCCTTTTCTCCCATCTGATATTCTTTTACAATCCCCCTAATCCAAGTTCTTGAATCCATTTTACCTCAAGCCCTAGAAAACTTTTGTCAGCAGAATCATACGGATCATCTTCTCCAGTTGATTCTCATAGTCTGTCTTGCTGCTAGTTAGGCCTCTGCCCTTGCCAGTGACTAAATTGCCCTTTCCTACTCTGGGTCTTTCATGACTGAGTACTCTCCTAAAATCCAATTCTTTATTTCCAGGCTTCTTATTCCTCAGTGGCCTTGCTCAGTACTGATAGTGTACAAGTTTTTAGTTGGGCCTCCTATTCCTCATTGACTGAGTTAACTCATTTTCACCCTATGTTCCAAGGACTTCCAACACCTCCTCATTCTCATGTCCACCACACACACACACACACACACACACACAATGAATTCTATTTAAATCGTACTCTTATTTTATACTTTCTCTTCAGTGGCATCTATAAATTTAAATTTTTTCCTTTGCCTTAAAAAGTAGAGCCCAACTCTCTTTTTCAGAATTATTCTTTGTATATAATTTAAATTCCTTGGATATTTTCAAATTAAGTTGGTCCTAAGAGTACTAGAAATGGAAGAAATGCAAACTCTTATTCCCATCTATATATAAAATGAATATATTAAGTTTTAAAAGAAAAAATAATGACTATACCTAAGTTCTAGGGAAAATATTGAAAGAGAAAATTATCTTCAGTTTGTCTGAAATAAAGAGGGGAAGAAGTCATGTTAAACAAAGATACTTGATAAATTGAAAACTATATGTTAAAATTTTAAAGCCTGAAAATATTAACAAACTTCACTTCTATCAAAATAGTTCTAGAACATGTTTCTCTAATGATTTAGAATATTCATGTATGTATTCATTTCATTTATTACTAATATGTCCTTGTTTTATCAAATAGTATGTAATTCATTTCATTGACTTAATGTCATATCTCATTAGTTATACGTTTTAATTTTCCCTTTATTAGGTACCATACTAGTTACATTTTGACTATTTCATTGATTTTGGCATGTTTAATGCAAAGGCTTTTACCAATAAATCATTAATATTATGGAGTTCTTATTTATAGTAATTTCCTTCACCTAAAATGTGAACTATTGTATGTTTTTTACCAGGGAACCTGAGGGAAGTACACGTCAGTAGTTGCCCCATTGTAAAAAAATAAAGAAAAAAAGTTTTTTGACTACAATAGGTGAATCTGTATCTGTACCTTTCTCTCTCAAGATATTTTACCTTGTTTTATTTTTTTACACAGCACTTACAACTTTCTAATACATTATGTACTTATTTATTATATTTATTTTTACTTAGTGCTTTCTCTGCTATAAATAAGTTTCTATGTGGGCACTAATCTTTACAAATATATTTTTACATCTATATCTATCTACGTACACCCACTCTAAGGGTTTTTGGATTTGGATATACATTTTCTGAGAATCAAGGTACAATTATAGAAATTGTTTAAACAGTTGAAATTACCTTTAAACCCAATTTATATTCATTTTGTCATCAAACAATGACAGAAATGTTAAAAATTATATGATATTAGAGCAACTGAGAATGAGAGAACAAATAGAAGAGAAAAATTTGTGTGAGATGATGAAAAAGTAAAATTCACAAAACAAACTAGACTACAGAAATTACGTAAATGAATCAAGTTGGAAAATAGGCTAATCTCAATTTCTCTGCTTCCTTGATTAATGGGAACCAGAGAAATTGAGATTAGCCTGCTTTATAAAACATATGTTTTAAAAAAGAGAGCAATGGGAATAAGGTGTTAGGCATATCCAACATGACAATACAATAATATTCAGGTTCTCCAACATTCTTGTAAGTAAATTTAGTTTAAAAAAATGGGGCTCAAAGAAGTTACTTTTAAAAAAATTACTCTCTATAACTATATAATCTTAAACTCTAAAAGTAATCATTGAAGATGAGAGAAAAATTAAATAAGTACTTTATGGACAACGTTTGAGATGTCAAAAAAATTTCACTGAACAAGTTAAACAGGCAAGGAAGACTATTCAAGATTACTGTAATAGGGAGGAGAAATTGAGCTCAACTCCAAAGAAACAAAGAGCAAGAACTTTTAAGTCCTGGAATGAGCTAGTGAAAAAAATACTGGATGATGTTAAAGGCAAGACTGTTTAATGAGACTAAGCCATCTGTATTTGTTAATCTGTACTTGTCTTTCAGAGTTAGACTCCTACACTCCCACAGAGACTGGGAGATGAGGATGCTATCGTCCTTGATTATATTTCAAAGTCATATCTCCCAGGTCCTTGAGAATGACATTACTGGACTGTAAAATTGGCAAGAGGCTGGGAGAAGATTTATACTTCAGAGAAGCAGAAAAAGAAATTAAAATAGCAAGTTTACTAAAGCAAATGCTCTAAGAAAAGGGAGGTCAGGAGCAAATATTCAAGAGACCTGTCTAAAGTTTAGTCAAGCTGAAGAAAACATTAAGACTGTCTTAGTTGGATGTAAGAAACTGTGGCAGGGGTTTCAAGTACTTGTCACCACAATAATGTTTTTCTCTCTCTGTCTGTCTCTCTATCTTTTTCTTATAGTAACAAAAGTCTGCAATTCAGAGGAAACCAGTCCTTTCCTGTGGCCCATTCAACAGATGTAGCACCAATATAAGAATTATTTTTAAGGAAGTTTTATTTTTTCCCTAGAATTCAGAAATACACATTAGAAATATAGCACATGATCATACTGGTCAGAATCCTTAAAGATAATAAAAATTATTATTTGTAGTAGTTCTGTAATGCAATATATTACTCACATAGGACATTCTATTATTTATGGTAGATGTTTAAAGTATATGTATATTATTTGTCAGACATCAAGATTCTGTTTGCTGTCTTTAAATAATCTGGAAATTTTAAAATAGGCAAAAACTATGCCCAAAGAATTCATTTCCCTGGTGTTCAGAGTTCTATATTAGAAATATATCTTGCCATACCTGCTTCAACTAAACAAAAACAAACAGATATATGATCTAAATCTAAATGTAGTATATGACCAAGTATACATCTTTCTATTTAACTATATATATGTATAGGTATCTACCTATCTATACTATTACACACTGCTTACTATAAAATAAGTATCTCTATATAATTGTTATATATAATTTTGTCCTTTAAATAATGCATTAAGTAGGAAGGTATACATATAATTTTTTAAAATTAGTACTTAGTTTGAAATAACTTGCAAATATGTTAATATATAATTTTATAATCAACACAATATGTTAAAATGTTACACTTTTAATTAAAAGTTTGCCTAGTCATTAAAGCAAACACGTGTATATTATATTTCCTACTTTAGCCTTTGTTGCTGATAAATTCAGTTAGTGAAGTTCAACGTTTAATTATTATTCTTAGGAGTTGCTTAATTTGCTTGTTCACCATCAATTCTTAAAAAACCACGGAGAAACTTGCCTCTTTAGGTAGGTATCTTACCATCTCTGTGTTCATGAAATTTTCAAGTTATTGTATGGATTAATAAAAAAGGTTGAGAAAGCTACATGTTTTATTTTGTTGCCTGTGAATAGCCTTATTATGTACATGACTTGTATTGATTTACCTCAAATTATTTTCAGAAAAACAACTTATGTTGTATATTCTTTACTCTAATAATATTTACTTTCCCCCTTGAGAGGTTCGACATGACTTAAAAAGAATATAATTAAAAAAACATAAAGGAGAGCTTAGTTCAGTTCAACAAACCTTTATTGAACACTATGACATATATAATGTGCTCTAGATAGAAATATGAATGACCTGATATTTCCCCTGGTAAATCTTGGTGGGGAGATGAATATTTGAAAGGATCATTTCAGTACAGTGTTGTACATGACAAGTAGTGTCTGCTGAGTTGTTAGAGCTAATGGACCCTAGACCCAGACTAATGAATTTAAATTCTCAGCTTTGCAACTGACTAGCTGTGTGGTCTTTGACAAGTGAGTTAACCTTTCTGTATCTCTATTTCATTATGCACAAAAGGATACAAATATTAACTACTTTCTGCAGTTGCTGTTGGAATTACATAATTAGAGCATGTAACTTGCTTAAGCTAGAGCTAGAATTATATTGTTAACCAAACATCATTTGTCACTGTGACTGATAGAGCCTGGATTGGTGAGGAGGGTTGGGGATGATTTCCTGAAAAGCTCTCTTGCAGAAGTGATTCTGGCTCTCAGGGGCTGAATACAAATTCTCCAAACAAAGAAAGGGGTTGTAGACACATTCAGGAGGGGGGAGGGACCAGTAGTTGACGAAGACAAATGGTTGTGACTTTATAATCTGGAAATGTCATCAGTTTCCTATGACCGAGTTGTGAAGTGTAAGGTAGGGAGTAGGAAAGTAGCCCTGAAGAGATAAGCAGAAAACTGATCATGAACAAAATGTGTTGTCCCTCAAAGAGTATTTGGTTTATCTTATAAATGATGGAAATAAATTAACAGTATTTTTTTAAAGGGGGATGGATTGGTGAGATTTGATTTTGCATAGATCTTCTTGGGGACAACATTTGAGAGAAATAAGACGAGAGGCAGAAACAGGTTAAAAGACTATTGAAAATAGCACCGGATTATACAGATTAAGCTGCTCTATGGTCTAAAGGTTAGTTTACAGGGTTACTGTTTTGAAATTAATACTTATTCTTCTTACTTATTTTATGTTTCGAAATTTCAGTGGAAAAAATACTAACCACAGGGGAACAACTTTTTAGGGGAGTGCCATAAATGAGAGAAGAAAATTGGCATCATTGGCTGAAAAAGGTTACCTGTTACATTGCATAACCATTACAGTGATTGCTGTATATTTTCAAAAGAAGTTTTTAAATATCCTATGTGATAATCAAACATACAGCAGTAAGCATAAAAACATGATTTTCCTTTCTTTTCTACCTTATAATAGTAGTAGTAATAATTGTCATCATAGGAGTGATCTTATATTACAACTTATGTGGTTAGAAAACTTAGGTTACATTTGATTAAAATAACAAAATTAAAAAGCATCTAAGTTCATGTGTGTCCATTTGAATGAGCTCTTACATCAATAACTATTTTTTGGCCAGGTGTGGTGGCTTATGCCTATAACCCCAGCACTTTGGGAGGCTGAGGCAAGAGGATTGCTTGAGCCCAGGAGTTCAAGACCAGAGTAGGCAACATAGTGAGACCTCTCCTCTATGAAAAATCAAAAACTAGCCAGGCATGATGTTGTACTCCTATAGTCTCAGCTACTAGGGAGGCTGAGACAGAAGAATTGCCTGAGCCCAGGAAGTTGAGGCTGCGGTGAGTTGTGATTGTGCCACTGCACTCTAGTCTGAGTGACAGAGTGAGCCCTAACTCCAAAATTAAATAAATAAATAGAATTATTTTCCTTTCTACTGTTTACATCTTCCCTTGTACATTGACAATAGAATATCATTATCATTTTAATTTTTGAAATATAAGCATTCTTCTGTTCAGTAGAAAATATTGTTTTTTCATGTATATCCATGATTCTTAATAAAGTCACAATGCATATGTTCCCTGAAGAATCTAGAATGAGATATGTAAGAAGTCCAGGTACTTCTGGAGAGCAAGCACTAAGTTCTCAGCACTTTCCCTAGCATCTCCTGATGTGATCTGCATAATGCCTTGTTGAGGTAGACAGAGCAAAGTGCCCTTTGATATTTGAGGAAAGTGTGATGTGGGCTAGTTAATGACTTGCCCAAGGTTGCACAGTGTTGGAGCAAGTTTGAAATTTATTTCCAGGCTTTCTGACTTTGCATTTAATGTTTATTTTTCATTATTTAATCTAGGTCCTGAGAACAGTATAGAAAAACATAGTTTGAACTATAGCTTGGACTCACCGGTAGTTGAATTTAAACACTGAGAATGATTTTAAACAATTGTACTTTGGGCAATTTGGGTATTTACTCTCAGTCATAAAACCATGGCCCGAGTCAGAGCAAAACAGGCAGAAACAGCTACGAAAAAAGTAATACCTTGGGTATGACATATACTTAATTTCTTGGGCATATTACTTAATCTCTTTAATTGTCTCCTAAAGTAATAAATCTAGTGTATTATAATAACAATTATCTCACAAAGACGTTAAATCAAAAATATGAACAAAAGTCCAAAAAATTGGAAAAGCGATTTCTTAGTACATATTTGACCTGTTCATTAGTCAACTTTTTAGATCTTTGATTGGCTTCTTGAAAGAAGTTAAGAAGTGTTTGGTTTTTGACACGGTTGCGCTTCTTCAACATAGAGTATGCCCTAGGGCCAGTAGGGGGCAGCAGAGCATCAGTCCCAAATCCAGGAACCTGAGGCTCTACCGCTTGAAGGATTTCCAATACAGGTGAGTTCAGCCCCTAGCCTTTCTCAGAGATCCAGACTGGTTGAGAAAAGAACAGAAGAGCTAAAGTGGTCATAAATATGTTTACACAAGCTAAGGTTTGAGAAAATAGCCATCTAAACCGAACACTGGAAAGCCAACTGAAATAAAAAGTACTGTTGGCTAAGTCATATCCAGCTGCAAAGTATAATCATAAGAAAAGTTAAGAGGGTGCCAGAATAGCTGGAGACCATCATGTTCAGTGAACTATCAGAGAACAAAGAACTGAACCACCACATGTTCTTACTCATAAGTACACCCTGATCATTGGTCACCAGGCACAAGGGTGAGAGGGAGGGCGGAGAGATGGGAGCATGTGGGAAGATACTGGGTACCTGGTTCAACTCCACAATGGGGTTAGGGGGTGGGGAGAAAGGGCCAACTAGAAGCCCAAACTTTGCACACAACTTCACGTGGTAAATCCTCACTTGTACCCTACAACTCTAAAATTTAAATAAATAAATAAACAACAACAAAAAAAAGAAGGTGCTGGAATAAACTTGAAATGTGTTTGATTGAATTCTCAGTTCTTGGCCAGAAGACTCCTGTGGTTATCGGAAGAGTCTATACCAGCTTTTAAACAGGGCTCCACTCTCTCCACTGAGGACAGCCTTGTTTAATGTGTGAGAGTTCCTCATAACATGAAGTGCACAAACTTGAAGTGGACAATGTACTTACAAAAGCATTATCAATAAAACTAGGTGAGAAATTTGAGAAATAATGAGAGGAAAACAGAGTCCCAGGTCAAGTTTTTAAGACTTTGCTTTTCCAATATATGAGACACTAGACATTTTACTTCTGGGGAGGGGAGTCAACATTATAATTAATTTGCAGCCGGGCTCGGTGGCTCAGCCTGTAATCCCGCGCCTTTGGGAGGCTGAGGTGAGTGGATTGCCTGAGCCCGCGGGTTCGAGACCTGCCTGGGCAGCGAGACCTCATCTCTACAATAAAAAAAATAAAAATAAAAATAAATCAACTGGGCGTGGTAGCACATGCCTGTAAATCCGGCTACTTGGAAGGCTGAGGCGGAAGGATCGCCAGAGCCCAGCAGGTCGAGGCTGCGGTGGCCAGGAGCGGCCACTGTACTCCAGTCTGGGCGACAGAGTGAGAATCCAACTCGAAAAAAAAAAAAAAAAAAAAAAAATATATATATATATATATATAATTAATTTGCTTTCTTCTTGTGTTCTCATAAACTCAATAAATTGTCTTTTATTGACATAATGAAGAACTCTTGGGTAGTACAAACAATGGGTCTTAGTGGGGCACAGCTAATAATTTTGACTGAAGCAATGATAAAGAAACATGAAACCTATCTGAGGGGTGATGGGGAGGACAGGCAGCTCTGGTAGTTAGTTGAGGGTAGGATCCCTGCTCTGACTCCACTAAATCAACATGCATTATTTCTTTCAGCTTTCTTAATTTAGCAGGGCAAAACAAGTCATAGAATAAATTAGATAAAAATATCATGCCAGAACTCAACTTCTGCTACTTTATAATGCTTATATTTCTAGAGCCATATACTTCTCTGGAAATTGAGGGATCTTAGCTTAAATTCTTTTTGCTGATCTGGTTATATCAGATAAAATGGTAAAAATTTATAGTTTTTAAAAAATGTGACTACATTTATCTACTTCCAGAAAAATATAATCAAAGGGGTAGACAAACATTTTTCTCTCAATGGTTATCTATATTCAGATAGATCTGAGACACAGAGTTATCAAGGTTATGTTTGGCAAAACTGTCTCCTTATATTCTTTTCAGTATATGAAAAGTACTAACAACTTTTTCTTTATTTATAGAAAAAATATTTTGAATTACAGCTTTCTTAAACATCACCTCAGGTCCAAGTCAGTGACTTGTTACTCGACAGAATCTCCAACACCCATGCCTCAGACTTTTCACCTTCAGGAAAAATGTTTACCTCAGTTCTCAAGTTATTCCACTCTTGAAGTGATGATGGCTTGTCACTTCCCATTCTGTCGCAAATAACTTTGAGGTCCTTCTTTTCTTGGTGATATAGGTTGAATTGTGTTCCTCCAGAATTTAGATATTGAAGTCCTAATGCCAGTACTTAAGAATATGACCTTACGTGACATAAGGTTGTTTCTGACATAATTAACTAGAATGAGAGCATTAGAATGGATCTAATCCAGTATGACTGGTGATATTTTAAAAACAGAAAGATTTGGAGCACAGAGGAGGATGTCCACACAGGAAGAAGTCCATCTGAAGCTTGGAGCTTTACTACCACAGAAACTGGGAAAGAGGCCTGGAACAGATTCTAACCTAGCACCATCAAAGGAAGAATGGTCCTATGATATCAGACTTCTAGATTCCAGAATTGTGTGGCAATATATTTCTGTTGTTTAAGCCACTTAATCTGTGGTACTTTATTACAGCATCCCTAGAAAACTAATACAAGAGGAAAGCACATACCTCTGGTGAGCATTCTATTGATAGTTAATGTGCTTTATTTCTCTGGATATTTTCTGCAAGTATCCCTTTTAAAAAAGTGTTCCTTGACTATTAAAATGCTACCAAAAATGAAACTTTTTCATTGTGTATAATTTAGTTATCATTTTTCTCCTTTGATCATGAAGACAGTATTAAAGTCCATTAACATCCCTTTTAAGGTTAAATTCACATGCTTTAATAATATCTTTGTTTATAATAGTTATAAATGATTTTAATAAGACAATATATCCTATCTAGTCAAAAGAATTGTTATGAAGAATAAATAAAGCAACATGTCATCACTCTGACTTACATAATTATGGCATAGTGTCCAATGAGCATCCATGGGCAGTCAACTCTGCTCAACACTGGGAGGTTAGGCCCAATGAAAGTATCAAACTGACCAATGATATTGTGTATCAAACTGACCAATGACAATATCACCATGATATTGTGTTATTGTGTTCTGCACTTCTATATTGATTATTTTACAAATGTCTTTTCCACATTTCACTTGATGACTTTTGAATTGTGCATCACTAATGTTATGATACATATGGAAAATGTCTTTATGAAAGCTTTAAAGAATTGTGATTATGAAAAGTGGAGACATGCAAAAATAAATTAAGAAAGTTCGTAAAGATAGTTATCTCCAATTTTAGGAATATACAGATATTCATCTAGCAAATTCAAACACTCGGTTGTGAAAGTATAACTCTTAATTTGTAAAATTTCACATCCCGTTGTAAAAGTACGAACATTGAATTATCAATTAACAAAGTGAATATGAGAAAGAACTCAGCTTATCCCTCTTTGGTGAAAGAAGAATTACTCTAGATACATGAAACATCCCGCTACCTCACCCATCATCTCAACCATTTATTTTGGTTAAGAAACTCCAATTTACTGAGATATCAATCAACCATCTGAGAATATCAAAATGTTTACTTACTGAGCAAGTATCTTTCCAATATGTAAAGGTTATAATTTAAAATGGAAATGACAACATAAATCAAAACCAAAGATATTCATGCTTTGGTGTTAGGTGTAGGAGTGACACGTGTAACTGGCATTTTAAATGTTGTGTTTTTTTAGTTGCATCATAACAATTTATTGTGTGGACAACAATCATTAATGCCTTATAAACAATCCTGTTTATTAAAAGATATTAAGTTTACATAACCTAAATAAATATTCCAAAATTCTTTGTATGTTCATGACCAAAAACAGATTATAAGCATTCAAGAACTATTTTTTCTTCTTGACTGATATATGTAGGTTTTCAAAACTTAATTTAAGTATTTACTAAATAAAAACATACAATATATACCAATTACTATATCAGTGTCCTTCAGCATCCATGGAAAACTGGAGATAACTGCTGCTCACCTATTATAGAAGGGTCTATCATAGCTATAATGTAACAACAACTGACCACATATTTTCACATAAACACTGGGAACAAAGGGATAACATCATGGAGGTGAGTTACATCAATACATTTTACTTTTCCAAATATTCTCAAATTCTGTCAATGTGAAAACAAAAGTTTACGTGGAATATACTTATGTTCTTCTTTTAGATAAAAAATTCATTTTATAATGCTACTCTATATCTGATGTTTATTTCAACTTGACTTGTGACTAAATACGTTTCCACAGATACTGGATCTGTAAAGTTTTCAATCTGAATACCCTAGTGTTTCTATGACATGTATTTTGAAGAAAGGTCAGTCCACATTCTTTCAATTTATAGATTCTCTCCAATGCAAACAGTCTAATGTCAAATAAAGTTTTAGCTGGTTAAGAGCTTTAGAGATTTGTTACATTAGTACTTTCAAAAGATCTGTGATATAAATAAAGGCAAGGGTACACCTTATACCAATAAAGCTCTCACCATGTTCTCTATAGTTTATATTTTGATATATGATTTTCCAGTCATTACAGACATAGAAAATTTATAGAGTGTGAATATAGATGCTCATGTCAGCATACCAAGTAGTGAAAGAAAACAAAAGGCTTTGTCATGTTCCTCTTATTTACATGGTTTTTCCTCAGTATGGATTCTCCTATGTCTAGCAAGTCCTATAAGAAAGCAAAAGATCTTGCCACATTTACATTTCTAAGATTTTCCTCTACTATGAATTCCTTGAAGTTGAGTAAGATTTGAGTACTATTAAAGGCTTTCTCATATTCTTCTCTTTTGTAGGGTTTCTCTCCAGTATGGGTGTTCCTATGTTAAACAACTACTGAATTAGAGGTAAAGGCTTTGTCACATTCTTTACATTTTCTCTCCAGTATATATATTAATGTGTTGAGCAAGTGAATAATTGGAACAAAAAGTTTTGTCATATTCTTTACATTTGTAGTGTTTCTTTATATTTGTAAGGTTTTTCTCTAGTATGGGTTCTCTGATGTATAAAAAGACTTAAGTACCAATTAAAGACCTTGCCATATTCTTCACATTTGTAGGGGTTGTCTATAGTATGTACCTTCCTATGTTCAACTAGTCTTGCATGATACCAAAAGGCTTTGCCACAGTCTTTTCATTCATAGGGTTTCTCTCCAATATGGACCTTCATATGCTGAGCAAGTACTGAATGAGAGGTGTAAGATTTGTCACATTCTTTACATTTGTAGGGTTTCTTTCCTGTATGGATTCTTTATGTCCTGTAAGTTCTGCGTGAGAGTAATAGGCTTTGTCACATTCTTTACATTTGTAGGGTTCCTTTCCTATATAGATGTTCCTATTTCTGGCAAGTTCTGTATAAGTGAAAAAGGCTTTGCCACAGTCTGCACATTTGTAGGGGTTCTCCTCAGATACACATTGATGTGTTGAGCATGGCTTATATATAAGCAAAAACCTTTGCTACATTCCTCACATTTGTAGGGTTTCTCTTCAGTATGGATCTTCTTATGTTGGATAAGTCCTGGATGAGAGCAAAAGGCTTTGTCACATTCTTCACATTTGTAGGGTTTCTCTCCAGTATGGGTATTTATATGTACAACAAGTGTTGAACAAGAGTAAAAGACTTTGCCACATTATTTCCACCTGTAGGGTTTTTCTCTGGTATGGATCTTCATATATATTTTAAATTCTCTATAAGAGTGAAAGCACCATAGGCTGCAGGATCATAGACAAACCACAGATATAGCAAATAACTAAGAACTCCTGAGAAAAATATGGTCAAAATATTTAGCTGCAAGAATAGATGTGTAATTCTAGGGATGAAACATCTTAACAACTTAGTGAGGCCCCTAGAATTTATTTATTTCTTTCTTTTTTTGAGTTGGAGTCTCACTCTGTCATCCAGACTGGAGTGAAGTGGCCATTCCCGGCCACCGCATCCTCGACCTGCTGGGCTCCTACGATCCTTCTGCCTCCGTCTTCCAAGTAGCTGAAGTACAGGTGCATGCTATCACTCCTGGCTAATTTTTTTGATTTATTGTAGAGAAAAGGTCACACCAAGTTGCCCAGGCAAGTCTTGAACCTATGGGTTCAGGCAATTCACTTACCTCGACCTCCCAAAGCGTGGGATTACAGGCTAAGCCACCGAGCCCGGCCAAGCCTCCAGAATTTCTAGCTCAGTACTTGATGTCACACTTGATCTGGGTGTCTGGCTAATGTGCTGTGTCTCCAGGGCTCCTTACTTCGCTCCAGACAGACGATCAGTTCCGGCTTAGAGGCAGCAAGGCTCCAAAACACCAGTTTTCTGTGGTTCTCTAATGTCACCTTCTTGTACAAAAATCATTGAGCAAGGTCTAGGCATTCCCACTCTTCTGGAGAAAATTCTATGGCCACATCCATGAAGGTCAATAGCCTCTGGGAACCAGCCATTTTTCCCTCTTCCTCCTTCTCCTTCTCCAGCATTTCCTTTCAGAAAAGATTATCTGGACAAGTCATGTCATCTCGTGGCTTCCAGGACTCCCAGCATCCTCCCTACAATCTCCCAAGACCTGCATGTCAGAGGATGAAAAAGAAGAAGCAAGGACACCACGCATTTCTCTCCAAGATCTTAAATGTTCTTATCATTTAAGAAAATTTTAGATATTAAATTATCTGAAGTTATATTAAATTTAAATTTACAATTTAAAATGCACAGTTTATTTTAGCCTTGTGATTTCAAGGTGAAATGTATTTTGACCAGTATTCTAAACTAGATTCTCAAAAGCTATTTTTTAGCACCCAGGAAGGCTTTACTTGTTAAGTCATGCCTTTAAGAGCATACAAAAGAAGGTAGAATTATTAAATTTTAAGTAGATTTAAAGCAACATTTCTGGAGGTGATTTAGTTTATTAATTTTGAATTCATCAAACAAAGAAAAAGTGAAGGTTATTGTATTCTTTATTAGGTTAATAAATGAAATAAGACTTTGTATACTGACATTATGGTAAAAGCAATGTTTGGACATTATTTTCTTTAAGATACTAATATCAATTTTAAGCCCAATGAACTGTAACTACTACTCTCTAAGAATAAACTACAATGAATATTATAAAATTCATTTTGACACTATACTATAGTGTAAGTTTTATTTTGCAACAAGTATTTGAAACCTGGCTACTCCAGGCGTTTAGCTCTTACCTGCACAATAATATCAAATAGTGAAAAACCATGACATATGCTGTTGTCAGACTCTGTCAGTTTCTTCCTGTGAAAAAGTTTTGAAATCAAAGCACATCCAGTTCCAGCACTTCGTTTTTAGGAGCTGTTACAGATTTTGTTTTTTAACTCTAAATGTGGGAACTATTGTGGTTTGAAAACGTGTATGTTAGGGCTTTATTGCCCTGTGGCAAGATCTCTCTCTGTTTTTTTTTTTTTTTTAATGTTCTCTAAAGTATGGTTTTGAAGGAATATCGTATAGCTTTTTGAAGTGACACTGGCAACTTCACAAGATTACCTTTTCTTCTGGAATAAGAAAGAAATTATTTTACTATTTGTTATATTGTGTATCAAGCAGATATTTGACACTTCTACTAACAACAGGAGGTCTGTGTCATCAATGTAAATTAGGATTCTTACAGAACAGTGAGTTCAGCCACATTTCTGTTGGTTGTAATTCTTAAACTGCTAAAGATGTCATTTACAGAGCTTGGAAAATAATCTACTTTGAAATTCTATGTCATGTTCCTATTTCTTGAATTCAGGCACTAATTCTGTGCTTGAGGATAAGCAACTTTATCTATCTATACCTTTTTGCTATAAAATGCATCATTTCAACCAAGGATCAACATGATTTCCTTTATAATTCTAGAAACTCAGAGAGTTAACGTAACTATTGTAACTCACTGTAGATGGTTTCAACATTTACTAAGACATATTTAATAATGGGCTTGTTTGCTCTCTCTGCTTTGTTTTGTTTTGTTTGCAGTTAGTTTTCCTATTCCTGCTAACTGTGACCCCTTCACTTGGCCTTCTCTCTGTGAATAGGGAAGCCAAGGCAAGGAACTTTTGCTTTAGCTTTGCAATAGACAATCTTCTGGGCCAAGGACCAGATAATTGACTCTGTTTCATAAAATATGTTTTTGAGTAAATTTTAATTAACCTTGATATGTCTTCAAAGCAGATGAAGTTATAGTAATCAAATTGCATTTATCCAGGTTACTGAGAAAAAGTTATTTCCTTCCACTTTGGGTTTACCAAAGGATTTCATAAGATCTGCAGAAGTACAGCAATGGAGCTTTTACAATCAAGGTCATTATAACACAATATGACAAGAAAAGTATTTTTTAGTTTTACTTTTGCATATTTTTCCTTCTCAGTAAATTGCATGTTTCTTTATCTTTGTCTTCAACCTTTCAGTTCAGAGCCTAGTCTATGACACTCCATAAAGATTGGATAAATGAATGAATGTGCCACCATTTTCTATTTGTTAACTATTATAACATAAAAAATTTTACAAAACTTACTGGATTAAGCCAACAACTGAGATTTATTATTTTGGACAGTTTCTGTGAGTCATAAACTTGAATTTGGCTTGGCTTGGTATTTCTGGCTCAGAATCTCTGCTGAGGTTACAGTCAAGAAGTCTAGATCTCTTCATAGGACTAGTTATTTGTGTTCATGCTATAGAAACTGGTTTCTTTTAGATTGAATGATCCCAAAGAGATCATGGCATAAACTGTGATGTCTTTTGTGATCTAATCTTGAAAGTCACATACCAACATTTCACAAGATCCTGTAGGTTAAGCAAACAAGCCCTCTTTAATATGGAAGGGCACCACACAAGGAAATGAATACTGGGAGAAACAGATAACTTGGGTTGTCCTGAAGGCTAGCTAATACATATTTACTGAAGCATATACATTATAAAAGTTTTCACATTTATTAAATCATTCTCTCATCTAGTTTAAGTCATCTATGCTATACATGAGATAATTGTAGTCCAAAACATATTGTTTATTATCGTTCTTAGGGGTCAAGAAGTATATCATTAACAAACTGTGAAGATACACAGTAAGCTAAAAAATGATGTTAGCAAATGTGTATTCATTTAATTTTTTCTATCTATTTTCTAAAAAGTTTGTTGTAAAATCAAATGTGTATCCAGATGAGGTACAGAATACGAAGCACCTTTATCAATCTGAGATTTGCTTAGTTGAAGCCTTGTTTCCATAGGAATGAAACAAACTCAGTTAACATCAGTAAATCCCTTTAGCTTAAGTACAAGAAGTCAATCATAGAAAAATCACAAAGCATAAAGTAGTCCATAAAATAACATTTCCATTCGATCTCTTAGGAAAAATAAGCAGTGGAAGGTGAAGATGCTTTCTGAAAGCATGTACAACCTCTCCTAGCAAAACAAATACCAAAAACAAATTACAGTGCATGTTTGTGCTAGAATGGCTCCTACCGTAAGAAAATTCAAAGCAATTTTTCATGAAAAGCCAGAGAAAGAACAGTCACTAAACTGATGCGAAGTTTACTAACAATAAAGTGAGGGGGAGATCATACTTTAAACATTTATGAAAATCACACAATTAAAATGTACATTTACTGTGATTTGGCCTTTGTTTCTTTTACATTTTATATTACCTAGATTTTTAAAAATTTGTTTTAAAAATGAGAGTGCATAATATGTTTCCTTCTGTTTGGGAATAGGACAGCTTCTTAAGCATTATAGGAAATTAATGCCCGCTACACTACAACAGTGTGCTCCAAATGCTGAAATGACAGTTGTTTTAATTTCTTGGGGTAGCATTCTTCAGAAAATAAACAATAATTAAATAACACTGTTAAAACAATATGTTAGAATTCTCCTCCTCTAATTCTCTGCTTCCATGAATGAATTGAACGGAAACACCAACCTCCTATTGCTACCAGGCCATGTACTGGGATTTGACAGCCTTTTTCAGTTTCTTGCTCTTTTGTTTGATAGTCCTACTGTCATGAAGTCCTTTATTTAGTGGCTTTAAGTTTCAAGGTACTCAAGCCCTCCTAAGCTCTTTTCAATCTTTTGTTTGCTTTCTAGTGATCAATCCACATATATTTTATCCTTTAGTCTAAGTGATTCATTGTTCAATTAACATTTCTTGCCTTCCATAAATTATTCGTCAATTAAGTTTAGTGTAGGGTAATTGGTTTAACCCTTGGCAGCTTCCTCCCATCTGCATTTCCGCAGAGGCTTTCTGCCCAAGAAGATCTGCTGTTCTCAATACCATATACATTCCACATGCACTTTTTCTTCAAATAAGAAAAGTACTATTGAGGTCAAAGGAAAGGTTATGCTCATACACTCATTTAAGGTTAAAAGGTTATACATAGTTAAAGACGGTATATGGCCATTAGCACAGCATTTTCAGTTCTTCTGAAACTCATTACTATATTAATCTTCATGAATTTATGTGACATCCTTTCTGTAAGGCAGAATAGAAACTCTTTATTACTATCATCATCATCATCACAGATGATGGTTGTCACTATTGCTGATCCATTTTGTATCTGATAACTTTTGCAGAACTACCAAATATCAACACTGTCCATTTATGAAATGACTACTTCAGTATTGAAGAGAAGAGGTCAAACCTGTCAGCGGTGTCATGATGCTTCAGCGGCATGTGCATACACATGCACAGACATAGCCTGGACTAGAGAAATACAAATAGTGCAAAGAATGTCTATCTTTCAGTTCTGATTGGTAAAAGGAAGTTCATCTGCTTTCTCAAAAGGATTGTAAAATGAGGTGAGGGGATCAGAGTCAAGGGTACCAAATTTGGTCTTGCCTAGTTCAGTTATTTTCAGTTTTTAATGTGTATATAAATCACCTGGGGACCTTTTTAAACCACCACTCCTGTTTCAGTACTTCTGGGGAAAGTGTTGAGATTCAGCATTTCCTGCAAGTTTCTGGGTGATGTTGAAGCTGGTTCACACTTTTGAGTAACAAGAACTCCGTTAACTAACTTTGAAGAAGTTTTGAGTTTCTTTTTTTATATTAGTCACAAAATATAATGGTTGGACTCAGTAGTTTCCAAAGAACTTTCTCAATCTTACAATATTTGGAATTGTATAACCCCTCAACACTCCAACCACAGGGATATCAAACTATATCCTTTGATGATTTTATTTGTTTAAATTTACTTAAGAAGAGAATTCGGTTCCATATGTTTTTATGCCTTACATGAAGTTTGAATCACCATTGGGGAAATATTTGGAATAAATGATTTCATTGTCATAATTAAATTATAAATCATCTTTTTGATACACAGACACACTAAGAAAATAGTTGAACAACTATATAGCAGATGTTTTGTACATATATATGACCTTTTAAGAATATGGTACTTATCTGTAAGTATGTATATATTTAAATTAAAAAGTACACATATACAAACATAAATATATAAGTGAATGCATATGTATGTCTATTTTGCGTTTTGTTATTTGTAGTGTCTTTATGGAAGACCATGAAAATATACAAATGCAGAATAAATCTAAATAACAGCCACTTAACTAAAATATTAATATATTTCTCAATTTTATTTTGTCTACTACTTGTTCTCTCGCTAACTAATTTTTAGGAGGGTTGGACTATTTTAAATAAATTCCACTTATCAGATAATTTGTGACTATGATTTTAATGTGTTTATTACTACATTAGAAATATATCCAAAAGATTGCTGCTCACAAGCTTTATTTGTGTGTGTGATTCTGTAAATGACATTTCATAAATGCAATGGTGGGCTGGTGAATGTTTACAAACTCGCCTTCTGAAAAACAAAGCAAAACAAAACCCATTGGTTTGCTGTATTTACCAATTTCTGTGGAGTAAATATTCCCACCACTATCAATTTGTCATCACTAAACATGGATTTGAAAAAGAATGCTGGCAATTCCCCAGAGCCAGCACAAATCAGCTCCAGCACACCACTCTATACATCTGCACATATAATTTGGTTTGGATATAGAAAAGTATATTTCTTTCTGCAATTCAAATATTAAAGCCCTGAGTCAATCTGAGTGGGGAATGGGACTTTACCTCTGTAAATATTTTAATTTATGCCAACTGGTTAACAAAGTGTTTCTGTCAAGCGCCTGCATGGAAGGAGTGGAATATGATAAGAGTAATGATTTCTTAATTAAATTAAACAATACCATACATCCCTACATGGCACCTTGTACCAGTGGGCACTCAATAGAAATTAGTCTAATGAACAAATGATATATTGCAAAATGTAAATGAAAAAATAATTATGCAAAAATATATATTCTTGTTCACACATAATCAAGGCCAGAGGTTGGGTATCTTATTTAAAATAATTTTCTTAAACTATATAGGTGATTTATATTCAAAACCTAAAATGCCTGCGGCTGTTCTGTTTTCCAGCATGTGAGTCATCTAAAATCAGGAGATGGAAATCCAGGGGGTATGATGTTAAATAATGCATGAGTGATATAATTTTATTGTGTATCTCATTAGTAGAATGCTGCAGGAAACAGTGATGTTAAAAGAAAAGAAAAGAAAAGCTTTATTTTCTTAGACACCATTTTTCAGCATCATCACATTTAAAGAGTCAATTTTCAGACAACCTGATGGGAAATCATATGAAGTTATAATGCAGTACAGACAGTTGCTATTCTGTGGATCAAAAGGAAAATCATGAATCTCATTTCTGATTCAAGCTTCAGTTTCTTTCTCTCTTTATTTCCCTTCTTTTTAATCTCCCGCAACAATTTCAAATCCCTTCCACCTAATAAAATGTAAATTACCTCTTGGGTTCAAAGTTATTAGAGCAATTTTATTAGCTTTTGCACTGTATGGCATTCTGGCAAGGAATTGGTTATATAAATAATAATCTTTTCCTTTATCTCCTAGCTTCCATCTATAATTAATGGTCTACATCACCTTATCTTACAGACAACCATTTCTTCATAAACAAATATGTGATCTGGTGCAGATGCAGCTGAGTGTCCTTAGGAGCCAGTACATCAATTCTGCTGCATTTTAAAGCCTGCAATTTTGTGCCTAACACTTGGCATTGTAACCATGGTATCTGCGGGGAAATGTTGGATCCAGAAACATCAAACAGAAGGATTATTTCTTGGGTGTACTGTATGTAGTTGAGACCTCTAAAGGGGACAAATTGTCAGAGCAAGTAAGAAGATTGTGTGTAGTAAAGATATTTACCTCATTAAAAAAATATTCAGTTTAGGGAATTTGCTATTTGAAGTTCTTACCAGAAAAATAGTTATAAGCAAGTTATATATCCTATTTATAATCACTGGTTTTTACAATTTCTTTTCAAATAAAACTATATTAGCTGGATTTTCCCATGTCTCTTTATTTTGAAAGAGGAGCTCTGAGGAGTATTTGAGATGTATCTTGTCAGTTTGAGGATTATGAGATACACAAATATATGTAAATGCACACAAACACACAGGTGCAAATGTATACATGTAATTTTTTGCAATAATATCAATCTTTTTCAGATTTTAAAGCATTTGAAAAAATTCTAGTGTGTTAACTAGACTCTGTGGTGGACGTTTATTTTCATTTTTTTGCTACTTAGCATTTATTTTCCCTTTCTAGCAAGATTCCAATCTGCCTTTACGAACGTTTTCTACTCAGTTTTTAGAGGTTTGGCGGGATAATTAATCTAGGTGCTTTTCCTACAACCAACAGAAATCAGAGGGGCTCCTACAAACTCCTCCAGCCAAATATATCAAGAGCCCTATCTTCCCCCAAGTTAAACTGGGGCAAACAATAATATGATCTAATCCTAAGCAATAAACTCTCAGGAGTTATGAATATTACTTCTTACAAGAGATTAAAACAGAGACAAAATTTTGTTGTTGTTATTGTTCATTTGTTTCCTCTTTCAGTTTTCCTAGCTTAAGACTTGAGGGTTAATTTTTATAGTGATTAAAGACCCATCAATGGACTTAACTAAAGTCAGATGCAATCTATTCAGGAGGGACTTTCAACTACTTCCATAGGGAGCAGAAAAAGCTGCCTTGCAATTTCAAGTAATTCTCAATAGTTTTTTTCTCTCCATTTTATATTATGCGTGTGTATTATAATAGAAGTGAAAAGATGGAGAATTTTTGTCCTGGATCACAGGTCTCTGACACTGCCATCTGGAGGCATTATCTGTCTGGAGGTCATTTATGAGGTGAGACACCCAGCAGTTAATTCAGAATGCTTTGAAACTGTATGGATTCAGAAGCTGGGACTGTAATAGTTGCACCTAACCAGGCTTAATGTCGTTAGTTGGTTGCCTAATATACTCCAGTGGACAGACATAATCTTTGAAACCACTAGAAGAGCCATATGATTCTAGAAGAAAAGCACACATTCTTTAAGAGCAATTATATTATTCATTATAGAGAAAAATTTGGTTTTTGTAACATTTTTCTGTAGAAAATGACTGAAAGTCCTGCATTCTAAGCTATTCTTGATTCAGACCAAGGACAAGGAATATTCTTGTTTCACCTTGGATAAGTCGCTTAACCTGGACCTTGTTTTCCTTCCCTGTAATAAAATCCAGGCTAATTAACCATATAACAATATGCTTGGCCCATGAGTTAAAGCACTTTGCGTTTTCTAGTTAAAATGAAATATGTAGTATAATTAAACAATAATACAATGATAATTAATCATTTTTTACAATTTAATTATGCAATATGTATGATTAATCATTGTAATTTAAAGGGTATAATAAGCAAGTAGAATAATTATATATAATGGAACATGAGGTATAGGTTAAAAGGTATATATTGAAATTACTCATAAGTATCCTAGAAAAATATTAAATGATATTACTGAATATGCCTTTAATGTAATTAGTTTCAGAGCTTTATATGTAAAAGGCAGGTATTTTCCTCCCCTAGTGGCAAACTAGGAAGCTTTCTCTATTTTCTCTATCTCCTCTCTCCAGCTGAGTGTATATTTTTAAGTGTTCTGCATGTTTTTATTCAAGTCCTCTAAAAAGGGAACAGGAAGAGATCTGAGATTTTGGAAGGACAGACAGGTCAACTCTCCAGGTAGAATTCGTAATGCTAGTCCTCATTTAAGCAAGCCATTTAAATAAAGGCAGTTTCCTTCATGCTAACACCTAATCTTTAATTGCCTGTTTTCTGGGTGAGTTTATTCACATAATGTCAAAGAAAGGTAAGAATTTTTTTTAAAAATGTATTTTAGCAAAAGGGAAATGGTCAATGAGAGGATGTGATACAACATTTCCTGTGGTTCTTCCTGCTTGGAACTAGAAGAGTCAGTTATTAACTTTTTCTCTGTCATGGTATATAGAAGAAAGGATAACTGCTCATTTATTTATTTATTTATTCATTCATTCAACAAATATATGATTATGGCCGTGCTTCATATAAACATCCAGTGGATGAAATCTGTAATTACAAAACCTCCACATGTCTGTCCTGGTAGGTAGTACCTTCCCTGGTAGGATGATAAGTTCCCAGTGTTCCAAATTGAAACTCGTGTTTTAAATGGTGAACTTGTTTGAAGTATAGTTTACAGAAGAAGAAGAAAAAGAAGGAAGAGGAGGAGAAGAAGAAACTATGTGTAATATATTGTCCCTAATTTGCTGAATTAAGTTTACTTACAGTATTTTTTAGCCTAGTCCAGGAAATTAACTAACATTTATAACATCTTTCAATAGGAAAATATATTCCAGATTCTAGACGGATGATTGCAAGTAAACTTTATAATATAATTTTTAAAGAAACAGTCCACAAAGATCATCTCATTATGGCAGGAATAATAAGAACACTGTAAATAATGTTTTCTTGCTTTAATATCCTGAAATTCATGACACCTAAATTAAGAGCAGTGTTTGATGAAAATCACTGAACAAAAAAAAAGAAAAGAAAAAGAAGAAAGGATTTGAAATGCAGCTGTCATTTGTAATGCCTTTAAGGAATTACTTCTCAATCCCATGCTTGTAAATAACTTCTAGCAGTATCATCAGGAATTAAGCATGTCTTTTGAGAAGCGCTTAAGCAATCTGAGGTGACAGGACCATAGCCGGATCTTGCTGTTATAACTTATGCTGAAGCATAGTGTCAGGCAATGCAGCAGAGCTGAAAATGCTGGGCAAAGATTACGGACAAAGCATCTATGTAAAGGTTTTAGTATGGCTCCTTGGAGGGGTGCTCATGTGCAGTGAGATAGGGAGGAAGGAAAATAGGAACTGAAAAAGGAGATGAAACAAGAGCAGAGGTAGTGAAACAGAATCAGCTACATACAATGAGGCAGTTGCACTTAGCTAGAAAGAATGTATTGATCTCTCCACCTATTTCTGTTCACTTTGCCATCAGGAAGGTCTTTGAGTAAAAGTAGAGTAGTGCATGGAACCATTCTCTCTGATAGGGAGCAATGTGATCGGAATCACTTTTGACCACTTATGTGTCTAGGGAATACAAAATTGCACATGCATTCATTAGGCTTATTGTCCTGCTGAGTGAATACTTCTAAAGACGAATGGATGAGAATTGCTAAATCAGTGCTATATGCCTTATCTACTATGGGAACTTAGAGCAAATTGCTATCTAAGCAAGCTTAACTTTGCAAGCAGTGCTTAAGTTGAGCCTTTAAGGAAAGCTCTTATTTAGAATTCAGGGGAAGCTAGCCTATTCCAACAGAGAAGGCATAATATGTAGATTAAGTTCGGGAAATAATAAGTTGATTATTTTGGTATAGCAGAGAAATTTCTCTGGACAAGAAATTAATATTTCTTGTGTTGGGCTACAGTTGGTAATGTTTAGTTTCCTCAAATTCTTCTTTCCTTTCAGTTATAATGGCTTAATCTCTGCAATTTGAAAGGTGAGCTAGTAAGTAAATGCATTTTAATTTATTAAGTAATTAATTTACTTATTTATTTATTTTGAAATGTGAGTGTTGGTTTTATGTGTCAATTTGACTAAGGTATACTCTCCAGTTGCTTATTCAAACATTAATGTTGTTGATGTTGCTGTAAAGGTATTTTGTAGATGTGATTAGAATTTCTAAACAGTTTACTGTAAGATTGTTCTAGAAAATCTAAGTAGGCCTAATTAACTCCACCAAAAGACTGTAAGTATGGAGCTGTGGTTTCCTAGAGAAAGAAATGCAGTCTCTGGATAGTAGCTTCTGCTCATTTCTGAAAATTCCAGCCTACTTTTTCTGATGTCTGATTTCAGATTTGGGGTTTACTTGACCTGACCACACAATCACATTAGTCAATTATTTACAGTACAACTCTTAATATATATCTCATACTGGCTCTGTTTCTCTGGTGGATGTCTTAATAAAGAGTTTTAGTGGTGATGGGGCACGGTAATGGGAAAAGACTTTAATATTTTTCTAGGAAGACATTATGTAAAAATTGGAGCTTTAAAAAGAAGACTAGTTCTAGTGATAGTACATAAAGTAGATTGCAGGGGGAATGAGTTACATTTTTTCTCTTGCCAGCAAAACTGACCAGGATGTTGAAACAATTTGGAAAACTGGTTTGAGATTTATTTTCATGGAACTTGAGATAGAGTTTAAGACCTGCTGAAAGAAACAAGGGACCTGAGGAAGCAGTCATAAGTAGAGGTGAATTCTATAGAAAAAATATCTAAAGAATGAGAATATACTGGAAGCACCCAATCCAAATGTATTCGAAGTAGAAGTGTTACATCTCCATATTGATTAGTGATATCGAGCATTTCTTCATGTGTCTGTTATCTATTCATATTCCTTCTTTTGAGAAATGTCTGTTCATGATCCTTTGCCCATTTCTTAGTAAATTACTTGTTTCTTTCTATAGAGTTATTTGAGTTCCTTATATACTTTGGATATAATTTTTAATCAAATATATGGCTTGCAAATATTTCACTCAATCCATAGTTGGTTTCTGCAACTCTATTTGTTTCCTTTCATATGCAGAAGGTTTTTATTTTGATGTAATCTCATTTGTTTATCTTTGGTTTTGTTGCCTGCACTTTTGGGCCGAATTAAAAAAAAAAAAATCATCGTCCAGACCAAAGTTTTGTAGTTCTTCCCCTTTATTTTTGTCTAGTAGTTTTATAGTTTCAGGCCTTATGTTGAAGTATTTAATGAATTTTGAGTTTGTTTATATATAGATAATGTAATTAATATATATATATGATTTGAGATGAGTCAAATTACATTCTTTTGCATATAGATATCCAGTTTTCCAGCATCATTTATTGAAGAGACTGCTCTTTTCTTGTTATATATTTTTGATATTTTTGTTGAAGATTGACCATAGATGTATTAATTCTTTTTCTGGGTTCTTTATTCTGTTTTGATTAATGTGTCCATTTTTTATGTACCACACTGTTTTAGTTACTATTGCTTTGAAGTACAACTTCAAATTAGGTTATGTAAGGGCTCCAGCTTTGTTCTTTGTACTTATGACTGCCTTGGCTATTTGTTTTTTGTTTGTTTATTTGTTTGTTTGTTTGTGGTCCTATACAATGATAGCCAAGTTTTAGAATTAACTTAATTGTCCATCAAGAGAGGACTACATTTTTAAAAAATGTGGCGTACACACACAATGGAATAGTAGTCAATATATCTGACAAAGGCCTATTATCTAGGATCTACAAAGAACTCAAACATGCCAAAAAGAAAATAACAAACAGTCCTATTAAAAAGTGGGCAAAAGATACGAATAGACAGCTCCCAAAAGAAGACATACAAGCAGTCAACAGATACATGAAAAAATGCTTAGCCTCATAATCATCCAAGAAATGCAAATTAAAACCACACTGATACCACTGAACTCATCAGGATGGCTATGTCTATAACTCAAAAACAACAGATGCTGGAGAGGATGTGGGGGAAAGAGAACAATACTACAGTATTGGTGGCAGTGTAAACTAGTACACCTTCTATAGAAAACTGTGTTAATTCCTAAAAGATCTAAAAATCGACCTTCCATACAACCCAGCAATGCCCTTTCTGGGAATATACCCAGAGGAACTCAAATCATTCTACAAAAAAGGTAGGTATGCATGCATGTTTACTACAGCATTATTCACAACAGCAAAAATATGGAACCAACCATGCTGCCCACGGAAGGTAGGTAGACTAGATTTAAAAATGTGGCACATATACACAATGGAATATTATGCAGCCATAAATAAGGACAAAATTATGAACTTTGCAGCAACAAGGATGAATTTAGAGTCTATAATACTCAGTGATCTATCACAAAAACAAAGAACTGAGTACCACATGTTCTCATGCATAAGCCGAACTTGAACAATTATCATAATACTATAAGAAAGGGATTGGCAGTAGTAGGAAACTGCCAGGGGGACAGGAAGGGGGCCATCATCAATAAGGGTACCTAATCTCAAACCAGGTGAGGTGGAGACCAAAGTGAGACCTAAACTTTACCTGTACAATGACCATTTGTATATCTAAACCTGAATTGTACCCCACATCTTTTTAAAAAATAAAATAAATAAATAAATAAACGTAAAAAAAAAGAAAAAAATGTTATCATTTGTGACAACAAGGATGGAACTGGAGAACATTATGCTCAGTGAACTAAAGGAAAAAAAGAAAGACAAATACTGCATGTTCTCACTTATATGTGGAATTTAAAAGGATTGAACCAATCAAGTAGAGAGTAGAATGGTGGTTACAAAAACCTGGGGGTGAGGGGAAGAGGAAAATTATACTCAAAGTGTACAAAGCCTTAGTTAGATAAAAAGAATAAGTTTGATGTTTCTATATTAATAGTGTAGCATACTGAATATCGCTAATAATTGAGTACTGTACATTTTAATTTCTCTGAGAATAAATTTTTAAGGTTCTTATCACATAAAATGTTAAATATTTGAAGTGATAGATATGTTAATTAGTGTAGTTTGATCATTCTGCATTGTATTAAACAATTATAGCATCATTTTTAACCATATAAATATATGCAATTATTATCTGTCAATATGAAATATTTTTAAAAATAATAAATGAAAAGAAGCAAAAAAAGAAGGGAACATAGAAATATTGGTGGTAGATATTTGGGAGCAAAGTGGAGATAATGTCAAGGCTAGAACACATCAGAGATCTTCCTAAAAGATCTAAAAATCGACCTTCCATACAACCCAGCAATGCCCTTTCTGGGAATATACCCAGAGGAACTCAAATCAGTCTACAAAAAAGGTAGGTATGCATGCATGTTTACTACAGCATTATTCACAACAGCAAAAATATGGAACCAACCATGCTGCCCACGGAAAGTAGGTAGACTAGATTTAAAAATGTGGCACATATACACAATGGAATATTATGCAGCCATAAATAAGGACAAAATTATGAACTTTGCAGTCACACTTGGTGTAGTTCTAGAAAGATGCAGATTGTCTTTGGGTGTCAAATATGGGATATGACTGAGAGTACTAAGACAGCTTTGGATGCCATAGCAATATATCACAAATGAAATAACATATGGTTTAAAATAAGCAGTATCGAGGACAGTGGAAAAGAATGGCTTAGAAAGGTGACATTAAAAGAAATAAATTACATTTACAGGAGAATTACTAAACAAATTTTAAAAAAGGAAGCAACCATGCTCCCAGGATCACAAAATATTTAACACATGTAACAAAATGTATACAGATGCAAGACCTGTTTGTAACTCTTAACAGATCAATGATCAGCCATGAGTCAAAAATTCAAATATCTTCCATTTACAATGAAATTGTAAGCATTAAATATTAAAATTGCAAGGCACTGGTTGTTACTATTAAAAAACAAGCATTTAAGAAAAGGTTATAAGGCTTATTTTTCTGAGTTGGTTTAAATAAAATTCAATATGGAAACATGGTTTTTAACTGGCACCATCTTTAATGTTTGCCTAAATATTTACATAGAGCTTGGTATTTGGAGTCTGGCATTCCAGTTCTACCCCCACTACATATTAGCCTTACAATATTGAAAAATTATCTGGCCTCGAAATCCCCATTTTCTCTTCCGTAAAATGGAAGGGGAGGATGATAATAGAGTCTACCAGCTAGGGTTCTTGTGAGTGACAAAATGAAACTAAAATGCTAAATATTGCTACATCTATTATTTTGTTATTGTTATAGATTAACTCAACTATGTTAGTTTACCAGGAACATTTTTTTAGTTGACAGTTACCGTGAACTATAGTTGGGAAGAAAGAAAACAAATCTGGAGCTTTTAGTTCAGTATATTAGAATTAAAATATAGTCATGCTATCACTGTAAAATGTGTGTGGCTCATGTTGAAGCAGTTCTTGTATCTTTGCAAAATAGTGCACTAGCAGCAGGCAAATGATGTCTAGTGTAACATAGGTATGAGGGAACTGCCTTACAAATTGAGAATTCTTACAAAATTACTCTTGACCCTGGAAGTTGAGGTAAATTGTCTCCCTGAGTGGATTATTGTGCAATACTTGACCATCAAGCTATGACTTCCTGAAGCCCTCAAGCTTGGTTTAATGGCAAAAGTTTTAGGTCTGCTTGAATCAGAAAGAGTTACACTTTACAGCATTGGCAAGCTCAGGCAACAAGTTATTCTTGTTGCATCTAAATGAATGAATGCCCTTGTTAGTGTTTTTAGAACAGCTGTCACCAAGGCTCTACATTGAAATGACAAACTCTATAGGTTCAAAATGAAAGTTTAATTTACCAGGAAGGGCAGCATAAAGGCCATAGCCAGAAAAGAACAAGAAAACATTTCCTTTGACTGCAATGATGTTATATCATAGTACATATTTAAAAAATTGTAAACCAAAGAAAGAGAACATCAATGATACTCAAAAGATGAAACAGCATATCTAAAATTTGTTCTTGGAAAATTCCTTTGTTTGAAAAATTTAATGAGCAAAGATATAACCTTATTTTTATTAATAAATAATAAGGTTGGTAACAATGAACATTAATAAAACATTTGCAATATACCAAACTTTATAATTATGCTGATTTAAAATAATTAAAAGAAAAGCATATCAAGAAGAATTCCTAATGAGCATCATATGGAAATAATGAAAAAATAGATCAATGAAACAAAACTGAAATTTGAGATATAAATATAAATACTATGTTTTGTACTAAGCACTATTTAGTAGTGCCAGATTTGGCATTTCAAATTAATGAAAAAATAGTATTGGATTGGGGACAAGATGGCCACTGGACAGGTTGGACTGTGAGAGTCTCCGCAGGGGCAAGTGTCTGTAAAGACTCTGTGTGAGTAGGTATGTGTTGGTGGGAGAGTGAGGGTCCATCTGAGGGGAGACTTAGGTTTGTGTACCTGGAACCCTCCCTCCGAGGGTGACTGCAATCCCCTACCACCTTGAGATTTGGGCTGCAGCGCACAGAACCTACTGCTGCTTGCGGGACTCACCTGAGAGGAGCTTGCCTGCTGCTCACATGACTCACCAGAGAGGAGCCTGCTGAATCAGGCTGATTTTCCCCACCTGGTACCTGGCCCACACCATGGCCTGTTGTAGTAGATCAGCTGGAGCCGGGAGTCCTATCAGTGGAGAGAAAGAATCAGGGAGAGCCAGGGAGGAGGTCCACGCCCAGTGAAGAAACACCATCCACAGCCATTTTCTCTATCCCAGGACCAGGCAAAGACCTGCATTGCCCCACCCAGCTCTGCCCAGGTCCGCCCAGCCTCCAACTTGGGACCTATGGAATTCTCATCAAACTGGAAGAGGCAGAAGCCCCTCCTCCATGCTAGATTGGACACAGGTCAGATCTGAAGGGTAGACTTGACAGGCAGCAAGTCGGCTGAGTCAAGATCTGATCAAGCTGTGAGCAACCCTATAAGCCTGTGATGAAAGCTAGAGATCAGAACTGAAAGGGTGTTGAACTTACAGGAATGACCTCAGAGCAAATTTGGGTACTTGTTTTTATTTTTTTAAATTTTTATTCTTTGTCTGTTTTGCTCATTTTTGTTTGCTTTTTGTTTTAGTTTCTTTTCTCTCTTCTTTCTGTTTTTGATAATATTTTCATACTTGCTTTGTTTCTGTTATTTTACTGATTTTTTTTATTTAGACTTCCTGTTTGTGTATGGGAAGAGTACATCAATAGGGAGGTTGCTTGGCTTGTGTGTTTGTATGATTGTGGTTTTAGTTTGTTTTTTTTTTACTCTTTACTGTCTTTGTGTCTTTTTTCAATGGTGAGTTGGTACATCTGTCTGTTTTCCCTCTGAATTTTCTCTCTCTTCACTTTCCTCTTGCCCCCACTCCTTCCTTGTTCCATTCTTTTCCTTTTTCCTACCTCATTTTGCTTTCAAGGAATAAACCTATAACCCACTGCATGGACAGATTGCAAGGCAGTGGGAAGTGCATTCCAGGGTGCCCATACACCTGTCAGTGAATACTGGAATCTGCAGATAGATTTTGAATCACAGCTTCCCCCTCAATTAAATCTCAAAACTGCAAAAAGTACAGCCTCAGACCACAGTTCAGCTTCAGAATTGGAAAAAGCCAGAGCGTCCACATAAGGAAGAATAGGAGATTGAGCAAACAGAAGTAAAAGCAATCTCGCCATCCCTGAACAATAGAATTAAAGAAGGCCCAGGAAATGTCGGAGGGGGGGGATCCACACAAATGAAGAAAAACCAAAAGAAGAATATGGGTCTCACAGAGACCCTGGGTGGTCAAACACTGAGAAACAGACTTTGGAATGCAAACAATGAAGCGCCCACCAAAATGACTGGTCTCAAACTACAAACCAGATATCAAGACATTAATAGAGAGAATAAAAAGAATTGAGGAGAGATAAGAGGAAAATAGGAAGGAGTTGATAACTGAGATAACAGCAGTAAAGAATACTATGAAAGAAATAAATAACAAACTTATAAGCATGGAAAGCAGAATTAGGCAAGCAGAGAAAAGAATCTCACAGCTTGAGGACCAAAATATAGAACTAACCCAAACTGTCAACAACATAGAAAAGAAGCTTAAAAAGACAGAACAAAACCTTCAAGAGATGAATGATTACTTCAAGAGACTGAACCTAAGAGTAATTGAACTTCCTGAGGCAGAAAAAGAGACAGAGACCACCCTGGAACAAACATTCCATGAAATTATTCAAGAAAACTTCCTGCATCTCATCACTGATGCGAAAATTCAAACATAGGAGATTTAGAGAACCCCTGACACATAATAATTTGCCTAAACAAAGTAGATATAAAAGAAAAAAATCTTAAAGGCAGCAAGAGAAAAAGGTCAGACTACCTACCGGGCAAGGCCAATTAGGATAGCAGCAGATTTATCTACAGAAAAACATCAGGCTAGGAGAGCTTGGAGCCCAGTCTTCAAAGTTCTCAAGGATAAACAATTTCAACCAAGAATAACCTACCCAGCTAAGCTAAGCTTCATCAATGAGGAAGAATTAAAATCTTTCCCAGACATTCAATTCCTAAGAACTTACGCTACCCTAGACCACTTCAACAGGAAACACTTAAGAAAGTATTAAACATAGAAGAAAGGAAAAAAAGAACATCAACATTCTTCCCAAGAATGCAGGAGAAAGATTGAAAACACACATGAATTAATCCAAAAATCAGAAGAAAGATAACAAACAAACAGGAACAACAAAACTCTACAAGAAACTCATGACAGGGATAAACTCTATTTCAGTAATTAGCCTGAATGTGAATGGACTAAATGCACCACTGAAAAGACATAGAATGGCAAAATGGATAAGATATCATGAGGCAACAATATATTGTCTCCAACAGACTCATCTCACCAGAAAGGACACTCACAGACTCAAAGTAAGAGGATGGGAAACAAAATTTCAGGCAAACAGAACACAAAATAAGGAGTTGCAAACTCAATCTCAGACAGAATACCCTTTAAGTTACCAAAAATTAAAGAAGATACAGAAGCTCACTATATAATGATAAAAAGTACAATCCATCAATAAGAACTATCCATCCTAAACATATATGCACCCAATATAGGAGCACCAACTTTCATAAAGCAGCTTCTAGGAAAACTTAAAAAAGATATTGACTCTAACACTATCATAGCTGGGGACTTTAATACTTCACTCATGACCCTAGACAGATCATCAAGACAAAAAATCAGCTAGGAGATCCAGAACCTCAATGTGACTCTTGACCAAATAGACTTAATTGTTATCTACAGAACACTCCACCCAATGACCACAGTATATACATTCTACTGAACACTGCATGGAATGTACTCTAAGATCAACTGCATCCTTGGCCATAAATAAAGCATAGACAAATTTCATAAGATTGAAATTTTGCCTTGTACCTTCTCAGACCACAGTGGAATAAAAATAAATATCAACACTGACAAAGTTCCTCCAAAACCCACAAAGACATGGACACTAAAGAGCATGATGCTAAGCAACTCCTGGGTCAACATGGATATCAAAACAGACATTAAAACATACCAGGAAACAAATGAAAATGAAGAAACATCTTACCAAAACCTCTAGGATGCCATGAAAGGAGTAGTAAGAGGGGGATTCATATGTCTACAAATACACATGAAGCAAATGGAATGATCACAAATTAACAGCCTAACAAGTCACCTAAGGAATCTAGAAACGCAAGACATCAAAACCCTAACTTCAGCAAAAGAATCCAGATTACCAAAGTAAAAGCCCAAAACTGGGACATAGAAGAAAAAAAGATAATACAAAAAAAATCAGTGAAACAAAAAGCTAGTTCTTTGAAAGGATAAACAAGATTGATGGTTCCCTAGCTAGACCAACCAAGAAAAAGAGAGAAAAACCAATCAGAAACACAATCAGAAACACAAAAGGTGAAGTCACATTTGACCCTGAAGAAATACAAAAGATTATCAGAAACTACTGTGTACACTTGTATGAAGACAAACTTGAAAACCTAAAGGAAATGGAGTACTTTCTGACATAGCACAACTTAAACAGGTTGAAACAAAAAGAAACCGAGACCCTAAATAGACCAATATCCATCCAGGAAATTGACAATGTCATAAGAAAAACTACCTACAAAAAAAGCCCTGGACCAGATGGTTTTATAGCAGAATTCTAAAAAGCATACAAGGAGGAACTGATACAATCCTACTGAAAGTATTCCAGGCGATTGAGAAAGATAGAACTCTCCCTAAATCATTTTATGATGCTAACATCACATTGATATGCAAGCCAGGTAAAGACCCAACAAAGAAAGAGAACTACAGAGCAATATTTTTGATGCTACAATTCTCAACAAGATCCTAGCAAACCGGATTTAACAATACATATCAAAAATCAACCCCCATGACCAAATAGGCTTCATCCCTGGGATGCAAGGCTGGTTCAAAATTTTTAAGACCATAAACATAATTAAATACATCAACAGATGTAAAAACAAAAAACAGATGATTCTATCATTAGATGCAGAATAAGCTCTTGATAAAATCCAGTACCCCTTCTTGATAAAAAAAAACTCTCAAACATCTAGGCATAGATTGAACATACCTCAAAATAGTAAGAGCCATCTATGAGAAGCCCACAGCCAGCATACTGCTAAACAGATAGAAATTAGAACCATTTCCCCTGAAAACTGTAACAAGACAAGAATGCCCACTCTCACCCCTCCTGTTCAACATAGTTTTGAAAGTTTTAGCTAGAGTAATCAGAAAAGAGAAGGTGATCAGGTGTATCCAAATAGGAAAAGAGGAAATCAAGGTATCCTTCTTTGCAGATGACATGATTCTATACCTCAAAAACCCAAGAGAATCTGTCCAAAACCTCCTTGTGCTAATAAAGGACTTTGGCAAAGTCTCAGGGTATAAAATAAATGTGCAAAAGACAATTATATTTCTATACACCAATAATGAACGAACAGAATCTCAAATAAAAAACACAGTTCCATTCACAATAGCCACAAAAAAAAGTAAAAAAAATAAAAAAAAAAAGAAATGCCTTGGCATCTTCCTAACCAGAGAAGTGAAAGACCTTTACAATGAAAACTAAAAAACACTGCTTAAAGAAATTACAGATGATACAAACAAGTGGAAAATATTCCATGATCATGGATTGCAAGACTCAACATTGTTAAGATGGCCATTCTACCCAAGGAAATCAACAGATTTAATGCAATATCCATCAAATTACCAGCAACATTTTTCCCAGACCTAGAAACAACAATACAGGAATTCATATGGAATTATAAACAACCACGAACAGCCAAAACAATCTTCAGCAAAAGAAAAGAAAAAAGGAAAAAGCAAAGCAGAAGGTATCACACTTCTAGACTTTAAACTTTATTATAAAACTACAGTAATCAAAACAGCCTGGTACTGGTACAAGAACAGACATATAGACCAATGGAATAGAATTGAGATTCCAGAAGCAAAACCTCAATTTCTCAAAACCTCAATTTCTCAACCTTCCATATGACTCCACCCGATTGGGAATATACCCAGAAGAACTCAAATCACTCTATAAAAAAGATGCCTGCACACGTATGTTTATCGCTGCATTGTTCACAATAGCAAGAACATGGAACCAACCATGCTGCCCATCGAAAGAGGACTGGATTAAAAAATATGGTACATATACACAGTGGAATATTTTGCAGCCATAAAGAATAATGAAATCATGAACTTCACAGCAACCTGGATGGAGTTTACAATACAGAATGATCTTTCACAGAAACAAAGAACTGAGTGTCACATGTTCTCACTCATAAGTGGATCTTGAACAACTATTATAATACTATAAGAAAAGGATTGACAGTAGCGGAAAACTGTGGAGTGGTGGGGTGGCAGGGATGTGGGATTGGCAGTAGTGGAAATCTCCCTGGGAAGGCGGGGGGGCACACCTCATCAACAAAGGTACCTGCACAATGAATATTTGTATATCTAACCCTGAATTGTACCCCACAATTTTAAAATGAAAAATTTTAAAGTTAAAAAAATGTATTCATTAATAGTTTGGAAATAGTTTTGCAAATTTTATTTTATCAGCAATAATTGGGTAATTTTCTCACAGTATTTCAAAATAATGCTCACATAAGTTATAGTTAATTTTAATGGTGTCAAAAAAGTGAATGAAAAATAATATATATTTGATCTGCTTATAAAAAATCCTTTCAAAATGTGAATATCATTTTATATATTATCTCTTTTTTCTTTTTCCACATCTTAATATTTTCCATCAAGTATATTAAACAGGTAATTGACTCTCTACTTGATTATTTTGAGAGGGATTGAGGCAAACCAAAGCAATTTATCTACATCTGTTCTTAGATTTATCTTTCTTTTCTTTCTTTATTTTTTTCTTTTTTTTCTGTGGTCGAAGGTCATAGGAAACATTAACAGGATTAACAGGTTAAGGAAGAAGGGAAAGGAAAGTTGGGCTATCTTACCTCACTATAGTAGCCTGCTATTTTTTGCTCTGAATACAGCCCAAGGAACTGTGGCACAGCTCTGGAGAGCAGGCAAAATGCTACATGGAAGTATAGTTTTCAGGCTGGCTAGGCAACTGAAACACAGACTGTCACCACAAAGGAAAAAACAGAATGTCATATTTCACTGACTAAATATGGAGAAATATTCTCCAGCTCACTAAATAGCTTCTTAATTACTGAGTACCATTTTGTTATATTATATATTACATTTTATTAAATCATGTGACTATTTTTGAAAGTTTAGTTGTTTCTAATTTGTATTATCATAAATGCTACTTTTAAATGATTTATTTATTTTCAAACACAATCTCAATTATTTGTTTAGAATGAATTCCTCCTTTTGACAAGGAGTAAAAAAGATATACATGCTAAATCTCTTGATACATTTGGATGTATTTCCTTCTGGAAAATTTTGTCAGTGAAGAAGCCAACACAAAGAATGTAGTGTATATCCCTGGCACTGTTATCTGTTTTCCCCATTTTTGTTAATTTAATGGGCAAAGTTTATATAATTATCATAGTTTGTATTTTTGTTGTCAAAGAAGATACCTCTTTAAAAAATATATTTTCATGTTCCGGTAATTTTTGTTTCTAAGAAATATCATTTTTTTCCCTAATGTGCTTAAATGGTTTTAATGCTTTGTAAGAACTTTTCATACATTAAAATATGGCTTTTCCTTCAAATTTGTTGCAAAAATATTTCATCTTTGCCTTCTACTTTTAGTTTTATTGTAACTAGTAAAGTAACCATTTATTTTTAAATTTTAATGTAACCCATTCTATTTTATTTTATTTGTTTTTTAATTAATGATATGCCTTACTTTTATTTTTATTTAGAAGTAAATTTTAAAAGTTGAATGTATTTTGTTCTATACTAACTCTTATTAATATGAAATTTATTGTTAGATTATAGTCCAAAATATCCCCATTCATTTATTCTATACTGGCATCTATTGTCAGCTAGTTATGTGCTATGTTCTGTGGATAAAATCATGTATAAGAATTAACTTATGCCTTCAAACATTTTATTTCTTTAAAAGTGTCATCAAGAAGCAAAAAAAGTTTACATTATAGTAATTTAAACATTCTGATGATTTAAATATAGTGTACTGTGGAAAGCACACAGTCTTGGGAAGCAAAGAGTGTCACTTCTGAAATTCCAAGAGGTGACCATCTAGGCTGAAATATATAAAATGTATTGAATATATTCACCTAAAAATAACAGTGAGGATATTCCACAAGAGAAGCAATACAGAAGTGCGCATGAAATAAGCTTGAAGGTGTGTGAGAGCATAATCCGTTTGGGAGGTGGAAACAGGTCAGTGTGGCTGGTGATAAAAATACGAAGAGAGTCATCAGACACATGAGATAAGAGCAAAGAAAATTAATCAAAAGCCAGATCATGGAGAATTTCATGAGAGACATTGAGATTGGACTCATTTACTAATAGCAAAAAAGTCATCGAAGAATGTAGTAGCAGGGACTGAGCATAATGAGATTCTTACATTAGCTAAATTTCTGATCAAGAGTGAAGCTAGAGTATTATACCCCACCTAATATTAGTAACAACCATATTGGATTGTTCTGTGAGTGAGAAATAAATGCTCATTCTGTTAAACTTCTAAAACCCGAGATTGGTTACTATAGCAGCAACTAATTTACCGTCCACATATAGTATAGAATTTCTTCAATGTTGAAGTGCAAATAATTCATTCAGTTTTCAAAGTGTATTGGCTGTTTTTTAAATAAAAATCCATATGTTAAACCTTGTTGTGATTAAAACAAATAAGATGGTATCTGAATTCTAGATATACCAAAGGACTTTAAGGGAGTTGACAGTGATTGGTAGGGGCAAAATGTTAAAAAGTAAAAGAAAGTTAAACTGTAAAATAACTTTAAAAGAAATAAAAGGATAGCCAGACTTCAGTTTGGGAGTGTTCTCTTCCCTTGAGTAATCTTCCCTGATGTCCAGTTTTAGTCATGAATGGAATCACCTTAATGGTTAAACAGGAAAATGGAGAAAAGTGAACTTTAGAAATTATCAATACATATATTGTGAAGAAGTGTTTCAGCTGTGTGCATCAAAGAAAAAAAAAGTTAAATGTTATAAAAGTGCATGCTTATATACAAATAATAACCATTGTAAATTAAAGTTTTCTGTACTGATCAGGAGTAGTAGTTTTTGAGAGTATTGGTTTACTGTAGTAGAAATGCAGGATATAGAAAACAAACAAACACGCTTTTAACTAATTTTCTTCCTCTTCTCTCTAATTTTCTTCCATTTCTCTCTAAGACTACAAGTGTTTACATAAAGCATGAAACCATAAAAACCCCTTTTAATATAAAATTGCTAAGAAATTGTATAAATATCTATTTACTAATGATCTGAAACCTAAATGTCAAGTATATACATTTTAAAATGTTATCTGAGACCGTAATTTGAAAACTAAAATTTTTAATTTTCTGTGAGGTATTAATATTCAGTTCAGTTTAGGTATTAAGTTATACCACTTAATAATATTTATTATTAAAAGTTATAAAATTACTTAAATGCTATAAGACTAAACCTGGTTATCACAATGCCTTTAATTACATAGAATATTTCTCTCAATAAGTCGCTTTATTTTTAGAAGGTGTTTATACTATAGGTTCAAGTGCTTGTAATTTTCCTTTTTAGTGTCTAATAATAAGTAGTGTAAACAGAGAAGTGAATTGAGGTTGGCAGGTGGAGGAGTAGGACTGGAGTTTACATTATTATCTGCAGAAACAAACTGTACAGGCAAAAGCAATAAGCATAGATCAATTTTTCCGTGGAGTTGAGTTTCTGGTAAAATACTATTCTACATTCACCTTTATTTGTACTTTACCCTACAGGTTATTATTCATTATTAAACATTATTACAATTTTTTTTCTTGAGTCAGAGTCTTAAGTGAAAATAGTGTAATTCATTTGAAGTAATACTACACTATTGTGCAAGCTGTATACTCAAAAACTTGCAGTTACTATTCTGACTTATAAGGTAACAAGATGTTATTTGAGAATTACTTCTTATTATTCCAACTTCAATAGATTTATTTATTTTTGTTAACTTATTACCCTTATTTGTAGTCAACAAGCATAAATTGTTTTTGGTAAACTCTATGAATTTTATCTCTCAATAATTTGTATGTCCTTAGTAAAACAACTAAGCAAAGTATTTAGCTATATATAGTATGTAAAAACATGATCTATTTTGGGCTATTGCATTTTGAAGAAATTTTTATCTGAATTATATTTCTATAGTTATTAAAGACTGGGAATCAACAGTATATAAAATTTTTAGGTCATATCACTATTGCAAGAATGATGTCCTGATTTTTTGTATTGAACCATATATAACATAATATACATTATTGCTATCTGGAACATATCTAGCATTATGTACAAAAATATTTGTTTAAAACGTAAAGAAAGTATGATGTAAATACTCAGTAGAATTTTATTGGATATACTACGGGTGTAGTATAGCTTACATTAAACTAGAAGCCGTGCAGCATACAACTTACATACTATGTATTGTTCCTTACAGTTGTGAAGACAGAGGTGATGCATGAAAAATACCTAGAGAAAGAAGACAATAAAGTAGTAGATTACATGGCAATACAGTACAGAAGTTCAAAGAAAAGTGAGATGCGTAAAAGCTTTGTATTCAAAATATTTTATTAAGCATTTTAAACTCGATTTGGGGTGACAGCACAAGTATTCTTTGGATAATTAAAATGGCCTATGCTCACTTGCAGAAGATAAACATCACATGCACGTAAGTTGGTTGTAGATGTGTGTGTTAAGGGAATCAAAGGTCAGAGGAATCATTGCTTCTTAGTGAGAAAAAAAAAGGTAGACTAAAGTGAACAAAATTACAGAGGCTTTAAAAGCTGTGGACAAATATGTATAAATATGTACAAATATGTACAAATCTATATGTATATGTATTTCACTTTATCTTACCCAATTCAATTCACAAGTTGCTCAGCCCCTAGGTCAATGATGGAAAATCCTTTGTGAATTGGGACTGTTTTGTGGTAGAGCAGACAACCAGTTAGGAGAAATTTTGACTTTAATATATTTTATCTCCAATTTCTTAACCCCTTTTACCCAAAACCTATTGTGCTTAATCACTTAAATAATTTATAAAAGAATGGAGGACATTACTTTGGACTTAAATTAACTGGTTGATTGATGCATGGAGAGGAAGCTACCATTAATTAACCACTATATTTTAGACATGTGGCTTGGCATATTACATGTTTTATTATATAATTTTTCTCAGCAATCCCTGGAGTTAGTTTTTTTAAAAATTATTTAAAATTAGAAACATTAGGAATAAAAGGAAACCTAGAGCTCTCTAATTACAAAGTTTATGTTTTTCTTCTTTTATTTCTTTTTTATTTTAAAGACGTAGGGTACAAGTCAGAATTGAGTACATAGGTTTATGTTTTTCTTTATGATCAAGCTGCCATGTCAAGTTGCTAGTGGTTGGATCTATTAGATATATTCAGTTTTTCCCTTACCCTCTTCTAAAATAATATGCAACATCTGCACTCCTATTTCCCATAGTTCAAATGGGCATTTTTGTATTTTATGTCCTTATGCCTTAACTTACAACTGGTGAAATCAAAGGTAGGCACTTGATGCAGGCTGAATCAATAGTTTCTCTCACTCTACCAATTCTAACTAAGATACAGAGATCAGTTGAGCTGCTATTGATACTTGGAGCTACAAATGATGAAAGGTGAGACCAGAATCATTGGAAAAGCCATGGCATGTTGCAAGTGAAAGCTATGTGGAAGCATAAAATATAAACCATATAGAGGATGCAATTCTCTGGGGAGGAAAATGAAACAGATATGGACTGAGAAACAGGCATACAGAAGTCTGTTTCTCTGTATGATTAAAATATCTTTATTAAATCTGTTTGAACAGACACAAGACTCTAGGTTTAAAATTCTATTTTCATTGCAAGTTGTGAATTTCATAACATCTTGTGGTGCAAATGAAAAGCAGCATCCTAGGTTGGTTTTTATCTCTTTGTAAACAATTTGTTTCTTGGTAGAAGCTTGTAAGTTTTCTTGTTGTTTTTTGTTGTTGTTGTTGTTGTTGACGAAAAATATCTCAGCAAGGCACTCCAATAAAAGTATGCAAAAATGAAACTTTTTTAGTTCTCTTTAATAAAGTTCTGATTTAAAAATGTTCAGTGCGAATAGAAATATAATTAACTTATAAATAAGTAAAGGGAAATTGACTATATGTCAGAAAATAAATCATCTCCTTTTTTTCTTCACAAAAGGGGACCAATAGTAAAATAATTAAATCAAAATTTTTTACTTGTCTTAAGTTACTAGGAAAGTAATTATTTCCAAGGTTGTTATAGAAAACTATCATGTGTGACTATTGTATAAGAATAACAAGGCAATTTGTAAGTGTATGAACAGTGAATTTAATGCATTTAAGTAATAATTCAACAGTTAGAGCATAATGTTATAACTAGTTTGAGGTGTTCTATGTGTAATAAGTTATTTCTTCAGTATTAATATGAAATGTAATAGCAATTTCTGAGAATATCTACTTGTAATAAAGGTCTAATTAGAAATAATGAACAACATATCTGGAAAGAAGGGAATGTATTTTTCACTTAATATAGCTATATAGCAAGACTAGAAATATTTTGGAAAATGAATATAATTTCTTTAACTATTTTTATGTTTCAAAGATGTTTCATGCAAAGGCAGAATACAAATAAAAAAAGATTATGAACTTAGAGTCTATAATACTCAGTGATCTGTCACAGAAACAAATAACTGAGTACCACATGTTCTCACTCAAAAGCAGACCCTGGAAAATTATAATAATACTATGAGAAGAGGATTGGCAGCAGTGAGAAACTGCCAGGGGAGGGAAACAGGGGCACACTTCATCAATAAGTGTACCTGATCTCAAACTAGGTGAAGTGGGGGCCATAGGAAGGCCCAACCTTGTACAATGACCATCTGTATACCTCACCCTGAATTGTACTCCACATCTTTAAAATAAAAATTAAAAAAAAATAAGACAGACTAATGCTTAGATGTTATACAGACTAAGCTACAGATGTTTGTAAATGACTAACAATCTATTCGACAATCCAAAAAGGGGACACTTTTTCTTCCAAATTTAAGCAAAGTTAGACTATATTTCAAGTAACAAGATAACAAGAGGTGTTAGGAGAAGGATCTGGAAGAAACACCAAGGATTTTTTTTAAAGCTTCTAGTGAACTAAATTATTTAAATCAATATTTCTTCATTTAGCAAATATACATTGAGCATACCTGTTTTGTGCTAGACATTCTTTCAGATGTCTGGAATACATCTGAGCCAAATAAAAGTCCCTACTCTTGCTGAACTTAGGCTTTTTCATACATGAACTTTTCTACACCTAGCTAAGACACATTATAAATGCTTGGTAGCTTTTGCCACTGATATGCAAAATTTTATCTGTATTTGTGCCTCTTCTTTGCATACACTTCTTCATTTTCATTCAATTTGTCCTCTCAAATACTAAGAACAGAGAGCTTATATGTCCCTGCATTGCCCAGTACAGGACTATTTATAAAGACCCATAGCAGCATTACTCCTGAGAATATGAGACTGTCAAAATTGTTGACCCTGCTAGGGTACTTTTTTTTTTTTTTTAAAGTTCGTTGAAAATATAGACTATTCATAGATGTTGGTTTGCATATCTAGTTTGACGTACTAGGAGAAAATCATGAATGTGCTTGAAATTTCATTTGTACATAATACTTCATCAGGAGGATGAGATGAGAAATAAGCAGATAGAGAAGGGGAAGATAAATGTGTGATTGTTGCCATGCCAATGTAAAATCGCAATCTGGAAATCTCCATGAGGTCATCGTTGGCTCTACAAGAAAAGACTTGGAAATTCACATGTTTTTGGGGAATAGGAAATCTCACCTGAGCTAAAAAAAAATATCAGTGAACAAGGATCTAAGTTTATATAAGGCAAAAGGAAGCTGAGAGAGAATATATAATTTTGCATTTATACCAAGTGTTTTCTGGGTGCACCCTTAGGGGATTTGAAAGAAATGTACAGCAGAGTACTTGCCACTAGAGGCAGTAGGCTAGAGAAGAGGCAGTGAGTGGTGGCACTGAAAGTCAAACCAATTAGATCAGGGACTGCTTCATGTGACTGATGACACAGGAAAGAAACAAGTCCCTGAAAGTGCTATTACTATGAAAAACTACACAGAGTTACTGGAAGCAACTGTTAGTGCAGGGAGATAAGCCTCAGGGTCCTGCCACCAGAAAACTACAGAGTTATCGACAGCAGCCAGTCACCAGAATTTATAACAATTAAGAGGCATTGCTATTTAGGAAAGTAGTTACAGAACTTGTAACTAACATCAAGAAGTGCTTACAGTATAATATTGGGAGAAAGAAAAAGATGTACAACTTAGTATATAATATAGTACAGTATCAAAAATATGTGTATATGATATATGTCCACATACAGAAAACAAGAAAGGGAATATATACGAGGTCTGACAATTAGTTTGTGAACCATCCTAGAAAAAGAGCTATGTACCTCATTGCTTTATATCACTACAGTCACCTTCGAAGGACTCCCCTGGAAAGCTATGAACCCACACCAGTGCCCAGTTCATCCATCAAAGCAATTCTGGAGTTTTCTGAAATAGCCATCAGAGCTATTGTCGTTATCTCTTGATGTCTGACAATTAAGTCTGCAAACTTGCCACTGTGCACTTATGTTGGCAGCACTATACTAATAACTGTATTGAAACACTCTCCCTACTCACTTGATCTGGCCCCCAAGAAATTTTCCTATACCTGAAGATAAAGGCAATACTGAATGGAGGACATTTGAAGACATTCAGGATATCAAGGGTAATACGACAATGGCTCTGAAGATCATTCCAGAAAAAGAGTTCCAAATTGCTTTGACAGGTGGACTAGGCACTGGTGTTGATTCATAGCTTTCCAAGGGAAGTGCTTCTAAGGTGACTGCAGCGATATTCAGCAATGAGCGAGGTAGCACTTACAGGATAAGTTTGTGGACTTAATTGTCAAACCCCATATGTTTCTCAATGAGCATAATTTAATTTTATGCTCATAAAAATGATTTACTTTCTGTTAATTCAGTCTGATTGTAATCATGCTTTATGCACATACACTTCATTTCTGATTTAAGTCCATCTTAATGTCCATTTGAAAGAGTTTTATAGTTTAAAGACTGTTGTGTTCTGTGCACCAAAGTGAATTATTAAAATACTATTATAGGAGTTAGTGAGGGATGAGTAATAATTCCAAAGTTCTATATTCTTTACTTTTGCAACTGATTAAGAGAGCAATGAAAGGAAAAGAAACATAACTGCTTCAAATCTATTTTAAGAATAGCTTAAATACTAGTTACTACAAGTGGGTTTATTAGATTTGGGGACAAACCCAAAAGAAATTTATAGGATTCATTGCCATGTGATTACTTAGGGAGAAGGCTGGAGACAGGCGCCAACTGAGGCCCAAGATGAGAATATCCCATTAGAGAAATTAGTGATGATTACACAGAAGGAGTATCTAGTTAAATTATCTTCTAAGAGGGTTTCTGTCACAAAGAGGAAGTAAGAGAAGAATGCTTAGGATCAAATTCAAGTGATAAATAGATGGAATGAGAGTTGCTGGAAACTTTTTTTTAAGACTATAAAATTGAATTTTCAGATTAGTGACTATTTTTTTTTAAGTGTTAGTAGTCAAAGTGTACTGTGACTTCCATAGCCATTTTTTCCTTTTTGTATAGAACTTGCCTTCAGTCTCTTGATAATATCATGTTGATCAAATAAAGAGTTCACTCTTCACCATTTACATTCTAGATTAACATTAATGTTTGTATGCTGATCACCAACTGGGCTTAGCTACTAATTGTGAGATCAAGAGGATTGATATCTAGACAGTGCCAGGGGTGGTGGCCAAGTGACTTTGACTGGATAACTTGTCCTTTTAGAAAATTAGAGGTCACTGGGTGTTCAGGGACATCAGGATAACTATCCCCAGGCACGAAACAATGTATTTTTTTCAGAGTTTATTAGGACAGGTTTGGGTACTGACAAAAATCCCCATCAAGCAAATGAGCTGTTACTTGGTCATTTTTAATCCAGTAGTTGCCATAAAAAATAATAAAATGAAAATTAGAAAAATAAGCAATCAAAATCAACTTGCATGTGTAATAAAACAGTATAGTTCTCAGATTGAAGTAGTCAATTAAAAATACATAAGTGATGACATAAATAGAAATAAATCGTATCCTTGTTTGTGACAGATTATTAATCAATGTAAATCATTTAAGATAATATGTACATTTAAATTAACATGGCAACCAATTGAATGACAGATATTGCAACAAAATATCTACTATATACACTCAGTAGAGTTTATTCAGTGAGTCTACCTGTGAAAAATGTGTGCCATTTGTATTTATTATACAACAGGAAAACAAAATCTAAAGGCTTTCATTAATAAACTGAAAAATGCTAGATAAATGAAAACAGCAATTTTGACAGTAGTGAAACTGCATTTTCAATATTCAAAGAGTATACTCGTGTCAAATTTTGGAAGTAGGAAGTAGGAAGTAGGAAGGAAGCACAATTTATGTGCTTTCTCATACTTTGTCTATGAAATTCCGATTTTGTTTTTAATTTAATTTATCTCTCAATTCAAAATAAAACATTATTTGCAATTCTTCTAGAATTATTAATTACTAAATTTAATTTTAACTTGTTGACTAGCTTTATTTTAACTTTCTATCCCAAGATAGAGCCTCTAGTCCAAATCTGAATACCATTTCTACAATAAACGTTAAATACTCAAAGCTTGATCCAGCTATCTACTACGATCTAGTCCTGATCTCATGTTTCTAAAGCTTTTAAAGTATTTACAATCATGCTATGTCTTTGACATTCATATTAGACACAACAGAATAAGCTTAAAATAATTACTTATATAAAAAGTACAAAACCTCTTTCTGGCAAAGTCCTTATCTCTTCAATAAAGTATAGAATTTATTGCCTATGTTTTTTGTTTAAGATAAAACCTGACCCTGCTTCATACCACACATTGTTGGCACTTAAGGTATAATATAATAGATTCTTTTATTCTCATTGCTGCAGCTTTCTTTCAAAGAATTAAGTCTTACATAAGAAACCTTTCCCCTAAGTGCTTCTAATTCTTATTATTTTACCTTATTTTTATTATTGTCAGAAAATATATTTTCAAGACTGTTTCCAAAGTTATATTCCTATAGAAAATCTTAAACTTTATACAGCCATAGAATACTTTTGTGTATTCTATGTACAATTGAAAGGAGAACCAAAATTATAGACTAAAGAAATACAAAACTCAAGTTCTATTTCAGGAATAAAACAACTAGCACACATTGAACTCTTATTATGGACCAACGTCCTTCTAAATATTTTACATGTAGTGCTATTCAAATTGACACAAGATGAAACAAGCTTAGAGAGAGGCAAAGTGACTTACCTCACAGCAATTAAGTAACGGGATCAAGAACTGAACATTTATCTACTTGCAGACCCTGAAACCTCAAGGGCTATGCAATACTATTTCCAACTATTTCTACAAATACTGGTTTGCTAGGACAAAAGCTAGATAAATGAAAGATTTCAAAAAGAAAAAATTTCCAAGAATTGAATTTTAGCAGTATGTAAATGAACTTGTAACATTATGTTCTACTCAGGTATTTTGTCAAAGTTCTGAAAAAAGTGACACACTTTCTTTGGCCAAACTTTAATCATGTTTCTGAACCAACTCTTAAGCTTATCTGCTTAATTCTTTCTGAAATCTAGTTTTAGTAAAGAACCTTTCAGTTTAACAAGAACTCCTCCATCCTCCATGCCTGATCATCCTTGAGATCTCTGATTAGGTTCCTCATCCTCTACCATCCCCCAGGTGATGTATGATCATCCTGGCATGTCTCTGGCAAGAATCTTATTGGTTGGTTTAGCTAGAATCCTCCTAAGTTCTGATGTTTCTTCTATGTATTTTTCCTTTCACTGACCCCCACACTACTCCTTGGCTATCAGTTCTCACTTGCCCATGCTTATTTGGAGTTGAAACTAACATCTCTCCCCCACTGTAAGATCTCATTGCAATGATTCTTATACCTATTGTGATAGTCCTAGATAAAGTCTGCCTTACTGTGCTTGAACATGTGTCATTTAATAATTTTTTTCTCTAACAAAAGTTTGTTATTATATGTTCGCTTTTTAAAGTAAATGTATGGCTACCCATTTTGTAGCTTTCTTCTATAGTGTAAAGAACGTTTCTTGGCTTTACAAAAAGATTTTTACCTTGTAGATATTTCTAAAATTATCTGAGATAGTAAACTATTCCTCATCATTGATTTTAAAGATTAAACATTTCCTGATATTTGGGGCACATACTTAATCTTGAAGTACATTTTTAAAAGCTACAGAGATGATAAAATACAAGGAAAGTTCATTACATAAAATGCAATGAACATAATAATATTCTATATAGTATGTAAGAGAAGGGCACTCTACAGTGAAATGGGATTAGTAGAACAATATAAATGCCATTTATTGTTCTGTCATGCTTCTACTACAGTAGAATAGTAACAATCTACTTAAACAAATCCTTAGATTCTCAGTTAAGATCTTGCAACTATTAAAAATAAAAGGATAAGGTGGTGGGGAATCATGGTACTGGCAGAAACGAGGTCTCTGCAGAGGTGAATCCCTTGGGAATCCAAGCCATCAGAACTGCCACCATGATTGTGGCAAGAGCAGCAAGACGCTGCAGCATATTGAGTACAGAATGAAATGAATACTGTAAGATAGCTGGATCTTGATTGGCACGTTCAAGGTTTTTGACAAACATAAGAATTTGATCCTCTGCAACTGATGAGTTCTGGAAGATCAAGCCAAGGAACTCCAAAGAAGCAGAAAAGGAAGAGAAGTGCATTTTTTGGTCTGGTGCTGCTATGAAGCAAAAGCATGAGTGTCTCTTGCTGGAGCAGCTGGGAATCTAGGGATTGGCAGGGCTGCTGGCAGAGGGATCCAGGTTGGGATTCCAATGCTCCAGGTTTCTGCAGGACTTGCTGGGCCAGTCCTTGGGTTGGTGGACCATCCCAACAGATGATGGCCCCACAAGGAAGTGGCATGTTGCACCACTGCAGCTGCTGTCACAGCCTGTATTGCAGGGCCTCCAACCCAGTACCCACCTGGCCATGGGGAGTCCTTCCCCACCAGTCATGATGGGCCCACCTCCTGGTATGAAGCCCCTCTTGGGTCCTCCAGGGGGAATCCCTCCTGGAAGAGGAGCTCCAATAGGCAAGTCCCCTTCGGGGGTTCAGCCTCCTCCACCAGGGTTATGAGGACATCTTCAACTTTTGGCTACAGAGTTATAGAAGTAGTTCCATAGAGGCCTGGGCTTGATTCCTCAGGCCCACGTTATCACAGACCTGTTTGTTGTGCTGTTGTTCATGGAGTCTGACCAGATTGCGTGGTTTCCCTTAGAGAGCCCTCTCCCCCTGGAATGCACCCACCAAGGCCCTGGACTCATCTTGGTCCTCCTCAGCTCCCTGTTTCCCATAATGTTGTATATAGTGTTTTATTTTATTTTATTTTTATTTTATTTTACAGTTGTGGAATATAAGTCTAGATTGCATAATAAGGTGTTTAGGTACAGGTGAAGTTTTAGGCCTTTCAATAGACCTCATTAGGCCTGGATTAGGATGAGCCATGTCTATTGATGTTATGAACCACTCCCACTCCCAGCAGTGTCTCACTACTGCCAATCCCTTTTTCGTAGTGTTATGATAGGTGTTCAGGGTCCACTTCTGCGAGAGAAAATTTGGCACTCAGTTCTTTGTTTTGTGATAGATAACTGAATATGATAGACTCCAAATCCATCCAAGTTGCTGTGAAGTTCATAATTTTATCCTTCTTTATGAATGCATAATATTCCATCATGTATATATACAACCTTTTTGTCCAGTCAAGTTTTGATGGGCTGCACAGTTGGTTCCATGTTTTTGTTATTGTGAATAGTGCTGCAAAAAACATGTATGGGCAAATATCTTTTTTGTAAAATGATTTGAGTTCCTCTGGGTATATTCTCACTAGGGGGATTACTGGGTCATATGGAAGGTCAACCATCTAGTTCTTTTAGAAATCACCACACTGTTTTTCTTTTTTTTTTTTTTTTTGAGTTGGAGTTTCACTCTGTCGCCCAGGCTAGAGTGCAGTGGCCGCTCCCCGCCACCGCAGCCTCGACCTGCTGGGCTACGGCGATCCTTCCGCCTCAGACTTCCAAGTAGCTGGAATTACAGGCATGCGCTAC
>NW_007255547.1:260866-261904 GCF_000164805.1 Carlito syrichta
CGTCTCAAACCCGCGGGCTCAGGCAATCCACTCACCTCAGCCTCCCAAAGGCATGGGATTACAGGCTGAGCCACTGAGCCTGGCACCATACTGTTTTTCAAAGACGTTGCACTAGTTTGAATTCCTACCAGCAGTGTAGAGGCATTTTTTTTCTCCACATCCTTGCCAGCATCTGCTGTTGTTTGTTTTATTGATGGTGGTTATTCTTACTGGGGTTAAGTGGCATCTCAATGTGGTTTTGATTTGCATTTCTCTGATGATGAGTGAGGTTGAGCACTTTTTCATGTGTCTGTTGGCTGTCCATATATCTTCTTTTGAGAAGTGTTTATTCATGTCTTTTGCCCACTTCATTATGGGGCTATTTGGTTTTTTTTCCTTTTGGCATATTTGAGTCCCTTGTAGATTCTGGATGTTAGATTTTTGTCAGATATACAGTTGGCAAATAATTTTTTTCTATTCTGTGGGCTTTCTACCTACTCTCTTGATGATTTATTTTGTTTTGCAGAAGTTTTTCAGTTTGATGAGGTCCCACTTGTCTATCTTATCTCTTATGGCATGGGCACTTGGGGTTTTGCTCAGGAATTGGTTGCCAGTTCCAATTTTCATAAGGGTGTTTCCTTCATTTTCTAAGGTTCTTATACTTTTAGGTTTTACATTTAGGTCTTTGATCCACTTAGAGTTGATTTTTTTAAAACGTATTTTTTATTTTAAAATTGGGGGTACAGTTAAGGGTTAGGTATACAAATATGCATTGTTCAGACACCCTTGTTGATAAGGGGTGTCCCCCAGTCCCCAGACAGATATTGACTACCATTAATCCCACCACCCTTACCCTCCCTGTCCCCCCCATAGATTCCTACCACTGTTGATCCTTTTCTGATAGTATTACGATAGATGTTCAAGGTCCACTTATGAGTGAGAACATGTGATACTCAGATCTTTGTTGCTGTGAAAGATCACTCAGTGTTATAGACTCTAGTTCCATCCAGGTTGCTGCAAAATTCATGATTTTGTTCTTTTTTATAGCTGCATAGTATT
>NW_007255547.1:262034-263837 GCF_000164805.1 Carlito syrichta
GGATCATATAGGAGGTCGATATTTAGAGCTTTTAGGATTGCCACACTGCTTTCCACAGAGGTTGCACTAGTTTACACTCCCACCAACAGTGTAGAAGTGTTCCCTTTTCACCACATCCTCTCCAGCATCTGTTATTTCTTGTTATTGATAATGGTCATTCTGACTGGAGTTAGGTGGTATCTCAGTGTAGTTTTAATTTGCATCTCCTTGATGATTAGTGAGGTTGAACATTTCTTTATGTGTCTGTTGGCCGCTCATATGTCTTCTTTTGTGAAGTGTCTGTTCATATCTTTTGCCCACTTCGTAATGGGGTTGTTTGTTTTCTTCTTTTCAGCATGTTTGAGTTCCCTGTAGATCCAAGATGTTAGACTTTTGTCAGATATGGAGTTGGCAAATACTTCTTCCCAGTCTGTGGGCTGCCTCCCTGCTCTCTTGATGGTTTCTTTGGCTTTGCAGAAGCTTGTCAGTTTAATGAGGTTCCACTTGTCTATCTTATCTCTTATGGCCTGTGCATTTTGGGTTTTGTTCAGGAATTGGTTGCCAGTTCCAATTTCCATAAGGATATGTCCTACATTTTCTCAGGTTCTTATGGTTTAAGATTTTACATTTAGGTCTCTGATCCATTAAGAGTTAATTTTTGTGTATGGGGATAGATAGGGGTCTTGTTTGAGTCTTCTCCATGTGGTCAGCCAGTTTCCCCAGCACCATTTACTCAATAGGTTCTCCTCTCCCCAGTGGTAGGTGATGGAGGGTTTGTCGAAGATGAGTTGGTTGAGAAAATGAGGTTTTGCTTCTGGAATCTTAATTCTATTCCATTGGTCTATATGCCTGTTCCTGTACCAATACCAAGCTGTTTTGATGATTGTAGCTTTATAGTAAAGTTTGAAGTCTGGTAATATGATACCACTGCTTTTTTTTGAGGATTTTCTGGCTATTCTTGGTCGTGTTTGTTTTCATATGAATTCCTGTATTGTTTTTTCTAGGTCTGAGAAGAATGTTGCTGGTAATTTGATGGGTATTGCATTAAATCTGTAGATTGCCTTAGGAAAAATGGTTATCTTCACAATATTGATTTTCCAATCCATGAGCATGGGATATTTTTCCACTTGTTTGTGTCATCTTTGATTTCTTTGAGCAATGTTTTGTACTTTTCATTGTAAAGGTCTTTCATGTCCCTGGTTAGGAAGATGCCAAGGTATTTCTTTTTTTTTTTTTTTTTTTTTTTGTGGCTATTGTAAATGGGATTTTGCTTTTATTTGGGTTTCTGTTTGTTTGTTATTGGTGTAAAGAAATGCAATTGTCTTTTGCATGTTTATTTTATACACTGAGACTTTGCCAAAGTCTTTTATCAGTGCAAGGAGGCTTTTGATATATTCTCTTTGGTTCCATGTATGCCTAGATGTTCGAGGGTTTTTATCAAGAAGGGGTGCTGGATTTTATCAAAAGTTTTTTCTGCATCTAATTATATAATTATGTGGTTTTTGTTTTGATGTCTGTTGATGTATTTAATTACGTTTATTGTCTTGCGGATGTTGAAGCAGCCTTGCATCCCTGGATGAAGCCTACTTGGTCATGATGGATGATTTTTGAGATGTGTTGTTGAATTCGGTTTGCTAGGATCTTGTTGAGAATTTTAGCATTTATGTTCATCAAAGATATTGGCCTGTAGTTCTCTTTCTTTGTTGGGTCTTTACCTGGCTTGTGTATCAATGTGACGTTAGCTTCATAAAATTATTTGGGGAGAGTTCCATCTTTCTCAATCGCCTGGAATACTTTCAGTAGGATTGGTATCAGCTCCTCCTT
>NW_007255547.1:264090-286309 GCF_000164805.1 Carlito syrichta
CAGGTCTCAATTTCTTCTTGTTTCAACCTAGGCAGGTTGTGTGATATCAGAAAGTCCTCCATTTCCTTAAGGTTTTCAAGTTTGTTTCCATACAGGTGTACATAGTAGTCTCTAATGATCTTTTGTATTTCTTCAGAGTCAGATGTGACTTCATCTTTTGTGTTTCTGATTTTGTTTATTTGGGCCTTTTCTCTCTTTTTCTTGGTCAGACTAGCTAGGGGACCATCGATCTTGTTTATCCTTTCAAAGAACGCGTTGATTGTTTCATTGATTTTTTTTGTATTATCTTTTTTTCTTCTATGTCTCAGATTTGGGCCTTTATTTTGGTGATATGGATTCTTCTGCTGATGTTTGGATTTTGGTGGTCTTGCTTTTCCAGCTTCCTTAGGTGACTTGTTAGGCTGTTAATTTGTGATCCTTCCGTTTTCTTCATGTGTGTCTGTAGAGATATGAATTTCCCCTCTTACTACAGCTTTCATGGCACCTCAGAGATTTTGGTAAGATGTTTCTTCTTTTTCATTTGTTTCCAGGTATCTTTTTATCTCTGTTTTGGTTTCATCATTGACCCAGGAGTTGTCTAGCCCCATGCTGTTTAGTGTCCATGCCTTTGTGGGTTTTGGGGGAAACTTGTTGATGTTTATTTTTATTCCACTGTGGTTCGAGAATGTGCATGGCAAAATCTTTTAAAATATTCTTATGCTTGATTTATGGCCAAGTATGTGGTCGATCTTAGAGTACGTTCCATGCGGTGATGAGTAGAATGTATATTCTGTGGTCATTGGATGGAGTGTTCTGTAGGTATCAATTAAGTCCATTTGGTCAAGAGTCACATTGAGGTTTCAGATCTCATTGCTGATTTTTTGTCCTGATGATCTGTCTAGGGTTGTGAGTGGGGTATTGAAGTCTCCAGCTATGATGGTGTTGGAGTTGATATCTTTTTTAGTTTGCCTATAAGCTACTTTATGAATGTTGGCACTCCTATGTTGGGTGCATATATGTTTAGGATGGATATTTCTTGTTGATGGATTGAGTTTTTTATCATTATGTAGTGGCCTTCTGTATTTTTTAATTTTTGATAGCTTAAAGGGTATTTTGTCTGAGATTAAGATCGCAACTCCTCCTTTCTTTTTTGTTCTGTTTGCCTGAAAATTTGTTTCCCATCCTCTTACTTTGAGTCTGTTAGTGTCCGTTCTAGTGTGGTGAGTCTCTTGAAGGCAACAAATTGTTGCCTGGTGATATTTTATCCATTTTGCCATTCTATGTCTTTTCAGTGGTGCATTTAGTTCATTTACATTCAGGCTAATTATTGAAATGTGAGAGTTGATCCTTATCATAAGGTTCTTACAGAGTTTTTATTGTTGTTCCTGTTTGTTTTTGGAGTTGGTTCACGTGTGTTTTTAATCTTTTGCCTGTACTCTTGTGAAGAACATTGTTTTTTTTTCCTTTTCTTCTGTGTTCAGTACTATTTAAGTGTTTCTTGTAGAGGTGGTCTGGTGGCAGCGTAGGTTATTAGGGATTGGATATCTGTGAAAGATTTCAATTCTTCCTCACTGATGAAGCTTAGCTTGTCTGGGCAGGTTATTCTCGGTTGAAATTGTTTATCTTTTAGAACTTTGAAGATAGGGCTCCAAACTTTCCTAGCCTTTGAGGGTTTCTGTAGATAACCCTGCTATTCTAACTGGTCTTCACTGGTAGGTAGTCTGAACTTTTTTTCTTGCTGCCTTTAGGATTTTTTTTCTTTTCTACCTACTTTTTTTAGTTGAATTATTATGTGTCTGGGAGTTGGTCTTCTCATTTGTTGTCTCCAGGGATTCTCTGATTCTCTTGTGTTTGAATTTTTGCATCACTGATGAAATGAGGGAAGTTTTCTTGAATGATTTCATGAAATGTTTGTTCCATTGTGTCCTCTGTTTGTCTCTCTGCCTAAGGAAGGCCAATTACTCTTAGGTTTTTTCTCTTGAAGTAATCATTCATCTCTTGATGATTTTGTCCTGTTTTTTTAAGCTTCTTTTCTATGTTTTTGATAGTTTGGGTTATTTCTGTGTTTTGGTCTTTGAGGTCTGAGATTCTTTCTTCTGCTTAGCTAATTCTGCTTTCCATGCTTATTAGTTTGTTATTTATTTCCATCACAGTATTCTTTACTGTTGTTATTTCTGTCATCAGCTCATTCTTATTTTTCTCTTCTCTCTCCTCAATTTTTTTTATTCTCTCTTAATGTCTTGATGTCTGGGTTTGTTGTGTGTGACCAGTCATTCTCAGGGCTCTGCATTGTTTGTGTTCCAAAGTCTGTTTTCTCAGTGTCTGACCTGCCAGGGGTCTGTGTGAGACCTATATTTGTCTTCTCGTTTTTCTTCTTTTGTGCAGATTTTTCCTCCCTACTTTTTCCTTCCCTCTACTTACCCATCTTTTTAAGTTCTGTTATTCAGGGGTGGAGGGGTTCCTTTTACTTCTGTTTGTTCAATCTCCTATTCTTCTTATGTATATACTCCTGCTTTGTTCAACTCTGGAGTTTGACTGTAGGTTGTGGTAGTCCTTTTTGCGGTTATGAGATTTACTTAAGGGGGGAGCTGGGATTTAAAATCTATCTGCAGATCCCAGTATCCACCAACAGGCATATGGATAATCATAAACCCACTTCCCACTGCCTTGGAATCTGTACATGCAGTGGGTTGTAGGTTTTCTCCCTGAAAGCAAAATGAGGTTAACATAGGGAAGAGAATGGAACAGGCAGTGGGGGAAAGAGGGAGGTCGAGAGAGAGAGGAGTAAGAGGGAAAACAGATGAGTGTACCAACAAATGAAGACTGAAACAGTTAAAAACAATAAACCACGACTACAGTCTAACCAACAATCATACGAAAAAAACTAAAACATACAATGATGCTAATGTACAAGCTAACCAACCTCTTTATTGGTGTGCTATTCCTCTATCAAAGATGGGGTTTACAGAGAAGTTTTTAAAAAATAACAAAACAGAAGAAATAGAATTAAGTCAGTAAACTAACAGAACCAACCAAGCACATTCTGAGACTTTTCATTTAAGTCCAATGTCCTTTCAACTCTGATTTCTAGCTGTCTTTGCAGGCTGGTAGATTTGTTCACAGTTAGGGTCAGTTGCCTCTGACCTACTGTGAAGGGCAGTTCAGATCTGGTCTCCCTGCCCAATCACCACTCAGATCTGGCCTGTGTCTATTTTGTCTATTTATCAAGCTTCTGTTTTTCCCATTTCAGTGTTGAATCACCAGCAGGTGGTGATATCTCACCGCTCCAGTTGATCTTTATCTGTAGTTGCTCATCCAGGAGGCGAAGGAGCTAGCGATGGGAGCTGTGGTGGTGGCAGGTGCTTCACCATAAATGGGAGGAGTTCATGAGCCTGACTCCGGGTGAGAGGCGAGATGTGATGGTGGCTTTGGTAGCAGTGGCAATCTCAGTAGATCTTGCTTGCAGGGGCTTCATGGTCTGAAGTCATGGGTCGCCTCAGGCACAGGTGAGGCAATGGCTGTGGCAGCATCCACAGCTGTAGCAGTGGCCCAGACCGCCATGATGTTTGTGCTGTGGCCATGGCTGAGCTCTGTGAAGAGCTGGCTGCCAATGATGGTAACAGCAGCCTCCAGAAGAGAACTAGAGTCTTTATGTGTTTTCTCTTTTGCGGAGGGTCTCACAGACCAAGCTGACCTGTTGTCATCTTGCTGAAAGTCCCCTAGAGTTGATTTTGGTGTATGGTGATAGGTAGGAGTCCTGTTTCAATCTTCTACATGTGGGAAGTCAGTTTTCCAAACACCATTTACTGAATAGATTCTCCTCTCCCCAGTGATTGTTAGAGGAGACTTTGATGAAGATGAGTTAGTTGAGAAATTGAGATATTGCTTCTGGCATCTCTATCCTCTTCTGTTTGTCCATATGCCTACTCTTGTACCAATACCAGGTTGTTTCAATAACTGTAGCCATATAGTAAAGTTTGAAGTCTGGAAGTGTGATACCTCTTGCTTTGTTTCTTTTGCTAAAGATTGTTTTGGCTATTTGTGCTCATTTATATTTCCACATGAATTTCTTTATTGTCATTTCCAGGTCTTAGAAGAATGATGTTGGTAATTTAATGGATATTGCATTAAATCTGTAGATTACTTGGGTAGAATGAATCTTAACAATGTTGATTCTTCTATTCATGAGCATGGAATATTTTTTTCCATTTTTTTGTGTCTTCTTGAATTTCTTTAAGCAGTGCTTTGTAGTTTTCAATGTAAAGGTTTTTCACTTCTCTGGTTAGGAAGATGCTGAGGTTTTTTTTTTAATTTTATTTTTTGTGGCTATTGAGATTGGGATTGGGATTGTTATTTGGTTCTCTGCTTGCATGTGGATTGTGCATAAGAATGCAACTATCCTTTGCACATTTATTTTGTATCCTGGGACTTTACCAAAGTCCTTTATCACTGAAAGCAGGTTTGTGACAGATTCTCTTTAGTTTTGAGATAAAGAATCAGATCATCAACAAAGAGGGATAATTTAACTTCCCCTTTCCTATTTGGATATCCTCAATTTTCTTCTCTTGTCTAATTGTTCTAGCTAGGACTTCCAACACAATGTTGAAGAAGAGGGTAAGAGTGGGCAACCTTGACTTGTTCCAGTTCTCAGGGGAAATGTTTCCGGTTTCTGTCCATTTATTCTTTCAAAGAACCAGCTTTTTGTTTTGTTGATTTTTTCTATGATATTTTTATGTTCTGTGTCCCATATTTGGTCTTTACTTTGGTGATCTGGATTATTCTACTGAAGTTAGGGTTTTGGTGATCTTGTCTTTCCAGCTTCCTTAGGTGATTTGTTAGGCTGTTAACTTGTGGTCTTTCCATTTTCTTGATGTGTGTTCTTAGAACTGTTTCCATGGCATCCCAGAGGTTTTGGTAGGATGTTTTATCATTTTCATTTGTTTCCAGGAATCTTTTAATTTCTGTTTTGATTTTGGCATGGACTCAGTAGTTGTGCAGCATCATGCTGTTTAGTGTTCATGTCTTTGTGGGTTTTGGGAGAATTTGTTGGTGTTGATGTTTATTTGTATTTAACTGTGGCCTGAAGGATGCATGGCAATATTTCAGTCTTGCAAAGTTTGTTTATGCTTGATTTATGGTCAAGGATGCCATCAATCTTGGAGTATGTTTCATCCAGTGATGAGTGAAATGTATATTCTGTGGTTGTTGGGTGGATTATTCTGTGGCTATCTATCAGGTCCATTTGATCAAGTGTCAAGTTGAGGTTCCGCATCTCTTGGTTGATTTTTTGCCTCAATGATCTATCTAAGGTTGTTAGTTGGGTATTTAAGTCCTCAGCTATAATAGTGTTAGAGTCAATATCTTTTTTTCATTTACTTAGTAGTTGCTTTATAAATGCTGGTGTTCCTGTATGGGGTGTATATATGTTTAGGATGGATATTTCTTGTTAAAGGATTGAACCTTTTATCATTATGTAGTGTCCTTCATATCTGTTTAAATTTTTGACAGCTTAAAGGTTGTTTCGTCTGATATTAAGATCATGACTCTTACCTTCTTTTGTGATTCATTTGCCTGGAAACTCATTTTCCAACCTCTAACTTTGAATCTGTGTGCATCCCTTGTGGGGAGATGAGTTTTCTGGATGCAGCAAATTATTGGGTCATGCTTTTTTAAAATCCAGTTAGCCATTCTGTGTCTTTGCAGTGTTGCATTTAGTCTATTCACATTTAGGCTGATTATTTAAATGTGATTACTTATCCAGTCATAAGGTTCTTATAGTGTATATTCTTAGTTAGTTAGTTTGTTTTTTTTCCTCCTAGCTTTTGGGTGATACATGTGTGTGTTTTCAAGTTTGCACTTGCAATGTATTCTCTGTTGATTGTGTGTTCTGTTGATCTTTTGGGAAGTGGATGGTCATTCTTTTCTTTTCTTTCTTCTGTGCTTAATGCCTTTTTAAGCATCTCCTATAGAGCTGATCTTGAAGCTCTTAGGAATTGGATGTTTGGAAAGGATTTTAATTCTCCATCACTGATGAACCTGAACGTGGCTGTGTAGGAAATTCTTGGTTGAAATTGTTTATCTTACTAGAAGGGACTCCAATCCCTTCTAGTTTGTAGTGTTTCTGCTGATAGGTCTGCTGCTATTCTGATTGGTTTTCCCTGGTAGGTAGTCTGACCTTTCTATCTTACTGCCTTTAGGGTTTTTTCTTTTGTGCCTATTTTGTGTAGGTGAATTACTATGAGTTTAGAAGTTGGTCTTCTCATTTAATGTCTTCTGGATTTCTCTGTATCTCTTGTGTTTGGATGGTCTCATCTCTCATGAGATGGGGAAAGTTTGCTTGCATAACCTTCTGGAATACTTGTTCCAAGGTGTTCTGCATTTTCTTTTCTTTTTCTGGGGTACTAATAAGGTGTAGGTTCAGCCTTTTGATATAATCACACATTTCTTGGAGGCTTTGTTCTTTCTTTCTGAGTTTTCTTTCTATGTTTTTTACAGATTGGATCTTCAAGTTCTGAGATTCTTTATTCTGCTTGATTAATTCTGCTTTCCATGCTTGTCATCTTGTTATTTATTTCCTGGATGAAAAATTTGCATGGCCAAAATCTCTGTTATGGATTCTTTCAGTGTTGCATCTTGTCTTTCTTGAGTCTTATGCACTCTTTCTATCTATTCCCTAATCCATGTTGTATTCTGGGACCAGTCATTGGTGACTTCCATAGTTTGGGCTCTAGGTCTTATTTTTCAGGTGTTTTTTCTTTCTAACACTGGGAATTACTTGTGTTCTTCCATTGATTTTTCCTCATTTGTGACAGATCTCTTTTTTTTCTTTTTCCATTATTCATTGGCAGTGGGATTGACTTTGTGTGCTCAGTCCTGTGTTCTTCCATGATCAGGGTGCTGAATTTGTTCTATTTTCAAATAGGGCTGTGGATGGGAAGGTTTGTTGTTTTTGTAGTTTTGAGAGCCAAATAAGGTGAAAGATGGGGAGCTAGGATCCAGAAACTACTTGCAAATCACAATGTTCACTGATTGTGGCATGGGATCCTTGAGACCCACTCCCCCCCACCACTCTTTATGATGATACAATGGGTACATGTGTGTACCTCTTGAGTTTGAGGTACAGTAGCAGCAATGAGAACAGAGAAAAGTAGAGTTAAATGAGTCAGACAAAAATTTAAAAAAAAACACACAGAATAACAAGAGCAGAAACCAAAGCAAAAAACAGCTACACACACACACATACACACACACACACACACACACACACACACACACTCCAAAACAAACTGGAATAGCAACAAAACAAAACAGAAGCAATAACAACAAAAAACAAGAAAACTAAACACACACACACATATATGCTCAACCCAAAATGAAAGGAGGGAAAGAGAAAAAGAAAGAGAGAGAAAAAAAAGGAATTCAAATAAAAACCCTCACACATGTATTCATATACACATTGAACTAAAAAAGAAGAACATTAAAACAAAAACAAACAAACAAACTAAAATGGAAGAATGAACATTCAATCCTTTACATAGACATATAAAGAGAAAACAAAACATGAAAGAAGAGAGAGGAGAAAAAATGGGTAGGGAGATGGAGATCAAACCCTCAAATGCACTCTCATGCACAAAGGAAAGATATTAGAAAACCAACAAACTAACTAACAAACAAAAACCTGCCTTCTTGTGGCAGGTTTTCTAATTGTTCTTCTCAGTTGCCCTTCTGCTATCTCTTGCATGGCCTCAGCCTCATTCACAATCTCCCCAGTGTCCAGCCCAGGGAATGAGGGTCAGTGGGGGATGGTGGGGCTTCGGTCCTCCCTTCCCATTCTAGTATGGTCAGGAAATCCCTTCCAGTGGGGAAGGTGTGGGGTTGTCTTTTCTCCAGGTACTGGCAGGGGGTTCTCCAGCCAGGCTTATCCTGGAGTGGGGTCTCCTATTTTGGCTGACATCCAGGCTCCACTTGCATTTGTCCTTCTCAGTTGTGCCCCAGTTGTGTGTATCTGACATTCAGAGAATTGCTTGGGAGTAGGGGTTTGGATCATCCCTGGACTCATCACTGATCTCTTTGGAGAGTTTCTTCATCCTTTCCTGGTCACACCCTTTGTCCTGAGGCTGAGGCTGAATCAGGGTAGTGAGTGGGGTGCCTAAGACTTAACACTTGTCCTGTCCTTCTGTCATTTGTGCTTTTGGAATATTCCCTCTGGGTCATGATCAGTCCCTGAGTAGTTAATCATCCAGTCACTCAGACTGGATCAGGTCTGTTGCTACATGGTGAGCAAGCCAGAGCAATTTCATGCCCCATTTTCAAGATGGTGGCAAGATGCATCTTTCATATTTTCTACTGGGACTCTGTTTCTGGGATCCCTCACTGTGCTACCTCTGCAATCCTTGATGCCAGAGTTCAGCCAGGTGCTGCACTGTTGAGGCAGAACCAGGAGTCAGCAGTCTGTCCCAGCAGCTTGTTCCCAGCAAAGGCCTTGTTGATTTTTTAAAAATGGCACTCAGCTTTTGGACCTGGGAAGCACTAGGGACCAAGCAGAGAAGTTAAGGCACCAGCTGCTTAACCAGAAGAGCCCTGGCCACATGTTCTTGAGTCCCTACCCTGTCAGTCACTAACATGCCCACTTACTCACCGACACATAAGCAAAATTTTCCATACTCTCAGTCACTTGCCTGGGACTCAGTTAGTCTGAGTGGCTCTGCAGCCATCTTCTCATATTTTTTTTTTTGAGAAATCTCTATTCATGTCTTTCTCCCATTTTTTAATGGGACTATGTTTTTCTTTTTGGCACATTTGAGTTTCTTGTAGTTTCTAGATGTTATGCCTTTGTCAGATATACAGTTGGCAAATATCTTTTCCAATTCTGTGGGCTATCTCCCCACTCTCTTGATGGTTTTTTGCTTTGCAGAAGATTTTCAGTTTGATGAGGTCCCACTTGTCTATTTTATATCTTATTGGCTGGGCATCTGAGGTTTTGATCAGGAATTGGTTGTTTATTCCAATGTCCATAAGGGTGTCTCTTGCATTTTCTAAGATTCTTATAGTTTGAGGTTTTATGTTTAATTCTTTTATCCACTTGGAGTTGATTTTTATGTATGTAATAGGTAGGTGTCCTGTTTGATTCTTCTGCATGTGGTCAGCCAATTTTTCAGTACCATTTACTGGGGTTCTCCTCTCCTCAGTGGTTGTTGGTGGAGGCTTTGTTGAAAAATTGAGGTTTTGCTTTCTTTATCTCTATCCTGTTCCAATGTCTGTATGCTTGTTCTTGTACCAATACCAGGCTGTTTTTATTATTGTAGCCTTATAATGAAGTTTATAGTCTGGGATTGTGATGCCTCTCATTTTGTTTCTTTTGTTCAGGATTGTTTTGGCTATCTGTGTTCGCTTTTGTTTCCATATGAAGTTCTGTATTGTTGTTTTCAGGTCTGAGAAGAATGGTGATGATAATTTAATGAATATTCATTGTATCTGTGTAATGCCTTGAGTAGGATAGACATCTGAACATTGTTGATTCTTCCAGTCCTTAAGTATGGCATATTTTTCCATTTGTTTGTGCCTTCTTTGGTATCTGTGAGTATTGTTTTGTAGTTTTCATTATAACGATCCTCTTTTCTGGTTAGAAAGATACTAAGGCATTTCGTGTGTGTGTGTGTGTGTGTGTGTGTGTGTGTGTGTGTGTGTGTATTGTGAATGGGATTGTACTTTTTATTTGGTTCTCTGTCTGTTTGTTGTTGGTGTATAAAAATGTGACTGTCTTTTGCATATTGATTTTGTACCTGAGACTTTGCCTAGTCTTTTATCAGTGCAAGGACGTTTTGGGCACATTTCCTTGAACTTCCCAGGTATAGGATCATATCATCTGCAAAAAGGGGTAGCTTAAGTTCCTCTTTTCCTATTTCCCTGATATCCTTCTCTTGTCTGATTGCTGTAGCTAGGACTTCTAACCCTATGTTGAATGGGGGAGGAAGAGGGGATGGAGGGTGTGTGTGTGGGGGGGGGTTGGGCAGTAGCCTTGTCTTGTTCTGGTTTTCAGGGGAAATGCTTCCAATTTCTGTCCATTTAGTAATATGTTAGCTGTGGGTTTATTGTAGATGGCTTTTACTATTTTGATGTGTATTCTTTCTATACCTAGGTGTTCAAGGATTTTTATCAAAAATGGATGCTAGCTTTTATCAAAAGCCTTTTCTGCATCCTTGTCCTATGAAGCTGGTTTATAATAAACTCTATAGAGAATATTATAAATACAAAAAAGAAAGGGTAAAACTGCACTGTTATGGGTTGAATTGTGTGCCTCTCAAATTTATACATTGAAATACAAATTCCCAGTCCCTCTGATTGTGACTTCATTTGGAAATAAGATCTTTCCAGAGCTTAATGATTTAAAATATGGTCATTGGAGTGAGCCCTAATCCAGTCTAACTGGTCTTTTTTTTTAAAGGGAAAATTTGAATATGTGCATACACACAGGGAGAACACCATGTGACCACGAAGGCCATTTATGAGCCAAGAGAGATGCCTGGAACAGATCCTTTCCTCACTGCCCTCAGGAGAAGCCAGTACTACCAACACCTTGATTTTGGATTTCTAACTTCCAGAGTGATGAGACACTAAACTTCTGTTGTTAAGCCACCAAGTTTATAGAACTCTGTTATGTCAGCCCTAGAAACTAATATGCCAATATTATTCTTTACTGGCTTAATGGCAAGTTTCTATCACATCTTTGTTAAACAATAGTTTGGCTGACTATTCCTTTAAGGTATTATATGCTTTCTCAATATATTAATTTTTTGGCATAATAGGAGCAGAATAAATCAGGACAAAGCATTTTTAAACCTGTCCTATCTCTTATAATCTGTTAACATGTACAGTAAGTCATCTCCTAACATAGTCAATAGATTCTTGGAAACTCTGACTCTAAGCAAATCAATATACAGCAATCCCTCCAACAATGTCGTTTTATTCTATGTTGTTTCCTTTAACATTGCTTTGTTATAATGTTGAAGGAAAAATAGGTTTGTTATACATCGATTTGCTTAAAGTCAAAATTTCTAAAAACCTATTGCCAATGTTAAGTAAGGATTTACTGTATATTATTATAGGGAATTATGCTTACCTCTTTTCTGAAAACTAATTGTAACCAGACAGCTATTGTTTATTTATAAATACTTTTTTAGAAAGTACTTCATAAAAGGTATAAATAGTAATTCAGTAGCCTTCCTTATTGCAAGGGCCTAAAGAAAGAAGTTGCTAAATATTTATTACAGTTTTATTATTATCAAAAGCCCTAGAATATATATGTCCATAGCCAAATGCCATAAAAACCTTCAGTTTTTATTCAGTAAAAACTTGCTCTACAGAATTACCCTGTGAATTCAATATCTCTTTCTGAATGATAGCTTTCCATTATCAACCAAGTATAAAAAACCAGTGTAATTATCATGGGGTCTGATTCATTACCCATAGTATTTTCATGTATAGATTTAATTAAATCTGGAAAGGTTCACTCTCCAAAACTGCCAATGGCTCAGAATTTTCAGGTTGCAATATTGGTATCCAGACTATAATAGTGTCTCTTGCTGTGTTAAACAGCTATTCAGTATGTATAGTTGTTGGGCTTGACCTTTTCATCTTCTAGTGCAGATTAACAGAAGGTAGAATGACTGAGAGTCTCACTGATAAAATTTTTGTGCTTCATTCTTAATTCAGAATATGGTGGTAATAATAGTTCTTGACTCAAGCACAATTCATTTTAAAAGTTCTGTCATTGCTAAATTATAATACTCATAATTATGTGAGATGACTGCAAGAGAAGAGATCAGGAAATACACTTTTCCATCTTAAAAGGATTTTTATTTCATCCATTTCAAAACATGCCTGCTTGAAGCAATACACAGACAGTATTTCAATTATGCAATTTGTCAGAGGCTATCGCTGCAATCACTTACTTGGAAATAATGGAGAATTTCCCATCCCATCACATTTTGCAATACAAGAGCATGTGTACCAATCTTTCGTTTCTACTCACAATCAGAGGCAGGAGTAGCACATTATTTGAACTGGTTAGGCAATGGCATAAAAAAGATGGAAAAAAGTGTATGTATTTCATTTATCAAAAAAACTATGAATAATTTTCTAATTTATTAATCTTTATGCTCAATTTGGAGATCGTCTTCCTATGTGCAAAAATGATATTTTCATGGTTTAGTCTCATTAAAGAATTTGCACATGATCTAACTTAATAAATATGGTTTTTTACTCAGGGCACTTGAGCTACTGTGTTTTTCACCTACTGTAAGCAGACCTAGAGTCTAAATGTTTCATCATTTAAACTCTTTGTATCATCTTGGAATACATACATACTTAATATTTAGAATCATATTTGTATGTTAGTAACTTTGAAAAGATTTTAAATAGTAATATTTAAGTTACAATGTCCAAGGAGTTATTTTTAAGTGAAAAGATAATCTCACAATTCCACACAGCAGGAAACCTAATCTTAAAGAGGATTGAAGTCTGAGTATAACAATATTGTGGGCTGAGAAAAAAGTGATGCCCTGTGAGGTACATGTTAGTGAGTTCTCCTTAATATTATGAACTGATTAAATTAACATATTCCAATAGTCAAGTAAATATTGATAAGCAATAAGTGTGACCCCCAAATATAAAGCAATAGATACACTTCTGCATGTATTACACTGGTAATACTTTCAATAAGTCTCACTTTTAAAATAATCACAAATTTTTGAAGCTTAAGTAGACTTTAGAGATTATTTTAATCTCCCACACTTTCTAGATGGCTAAACTGAAATAGAGAGTTGTTAGAAGAATTGCCAATGGTCACAAATCTGCATAGTAACAGAACGAAGAATGTCAACTGTTCTTCCATTTTTCATCTATTTTCCTGGCCAAAGACTCAGTTTAAGATCCTATGTACAGCATCCAATATCTAAGCCTTACAGAATCAAGGAATCAAGGTTTCCTCATCTTAAAAATGAAAGAAATATTAGAAGTGTTGATAAATGTTTTGAAATGCATGGCCACATTTTATATACTAAAAATTAGTGAATATTACTATGAAAAGCTATTTTTACCACTTTTAACTATTAATTAATAGTTAACTATTATAGGCTACTGTATGTGTGTGTATAAATATATATATACTAAAAGAAAAAAATGAACAAAGGACTCGGTATTTCTCTGGATAAGGAGAATATATTTTTATATAATATCTTTCAGTCTATAGAAACTAAAGTTTTAAGAAGTCCTGCCTAAGTGTTATATTATCTAGAAAAAAAATTCTAATTTAAATTTGCTACAGTCATTGTATTACTTAAGGATAGAACTTACAAAATTCTCTCTCTCTCTCTCTTTTTTTTTTTTAGCAGAGCAGCCTAATGAGTAGTGGGAATGGTTATTTGAGACTAGAACTGAGCTTCTAGTTAAAGAAACAGACAGAGCCTAAAGTACTCTGTAAAAGAGAAGGTCAGAGATCTTAGAGTGGCGGGTATACAGAATAAAAGTCACAGAGCATTATCTCAGGTGAGTGAGACATACTCAAGGAGAGAAAATGCAACCAGCAAGGAACTTTTCATGCTTGATAATTTTTAAAATACATCTATCTAATATTAAATTTACTCTAATGAGGTATGTTCAACACTGCCCTAGAAAGTAGACACTGAATTTGATTTGATCCTTTATTTAACAAAAAGTTGTTACCAATACCTAAGCTGCACAGAGTTATGTTAACAAAAATCAATATTTTGATGCAATTTTAATATTTTAGGCAAATTGAAAGGATGATATCTATACATTATTATTCCAATGCTTACATTCTCTTCCTCTGCATTTTCAATATAATTATTTGGAAAAAGGAGACAACAGCCAACCAGGTGACTATAAAGGGACTGACAAAAGGACTACAGAACATTTCCACTGTGGACTGTTGCCCTCAGTTGAGTGACTTAACTGAATGATGTCACCCTCAGAAGAACATTTTATCCTAAATAGAATATCCTGCTCTACCCTTTAAGAGCCTGTTCAGTGCTAAACTTCTTTATGTTTGTAAATAGGAATAATTACATATTAACTTAAATAGAAGATCACACGCTTGAGATCTTTGACAAAATAATAAAATACATGCCAAACATTAACAGGCTTTGTTTATGTTATTTTTAATTTTTAAAATTTTTTTTGTCCCGAGATAGCACAGAATGCTATAACACTGAAAAATAAGAAAACTTATCCTAACCAGAGGAATCAGAGAGTACCATCATGGACAAATGACAAATCAGATAATGACAATTCAGTGAGAAATATAAGGAGTAGAATAGAATATTTCAAGTAGAAATGGCATTGTATGTCACAGGTTGCATCCCTGTGAAATAAACTCTGCCTGCAGAAGTTTATTAGGAAGTACTCTTGGCATTAGCACCTGTTGAAGGAAGGTGACAGAAACAGGAATGAACAGGACAAGTCAAGTTGTGATACAGTGATCACAGAGGTCTCATCCTGTTGGGGACATCCTCTTATACAGTGATCACAGAGGTCCCCTGTTGGGGACTCTGAGTCTTCAAAGTCATGTTGAGTTGAGGCTAGAAAGCTGATTTTATACCTCTTTTCAGTGAGTAAGTAGATGCAGGCTGTTCTCTATGCCTCACCCAAACTAAAGTATGGTTTTGAGTGAGGCAATTCTCTTTCCTTTTGCAATCCTTGAAGGGAGCTGATAGTTGATATATGTCTATTGAAGACAACCACAAAAGCTGGAGTGGAATTTGGACACTTTACAGGACCCTACATACCATACCTGAAAGGTTGGTAGAGACTTTGAGATACTGAAAGACACACAGGATGATTGATAAAGCCAGAACCCAAAGGATGTTGGTAAAGCACAAGACTGGAAATAACATCAGAGGCTAGATCAGGAAGGACTTTCAAAACCATTTTAGGACTCTGGTGTTTTTCAGCAAAGGGTGACATGCATAGCTATGAACTGGAAGATTCCTTTAACAGTTCTGTGGAGAATAGATTGGAAGAAGTCAGCAGCAATTGAGAGTAATAAAAGATAAGGTGGATTTGGGTGAGGGACATGGTGACCTGGAATTAAAATGTTAGTGAGACAATGGTATAGCTCCATACAGATATGGGTATGGAACTCATCAGTTCCAGACCCATCTTAGAGATTAAGATTTGGGTATGATGTCAAGGAAATGAATGAGAGTGGTGGAAGTAAGTGAAGACTTCCTAGAAAAGAAGCCTTGAAGTATTCGAATATTTATTAACCAGCACAAAAAAGAAGGACTGGCAAAGTAGAGAGAAACTGGAGGAGTTTGAGGGAAGAAATGTAAGGTAATGTTTCCCTAAAAGCAAGGACTGTGAATCTTCTAAGAACTAAAGAAAAGATACCTTCACTAAGTGCTACTGAAAGATTAAATACAATCAGGATTAAAAATTATGAATTATGTTTGGCAATAGAAGAGGAGCAAGGATTAGGAGGTAAATCTAGGAGAGTTCTCTTTAACCATTTAGTTTTGAGAACTTGGCATCTTTTTTTCTGACTTTTATCTTATCTATAAAGTTAGCACAGGTTAAGTCTGTTAGAAAGTAGAGGAAGATAGTAAGACAAAGCTGGAAGAGATTAGAAAATACTTAAATATTTTGGGTGAAGGAAGGAGATAGAAAAAACATTTAAAAGATTAATGACACAAGTAGGTCAGTATTGCAGAACTAGCCTAAGTTTTGTTGATTAAATTATAAAAGTATTGAGCTTTTCATATTATGTTTTTGTTTATTTACTTGTTTCTTTGTAGTACCTATCTCACTCCTTAACTTGAATGTAACCACAATGATATATTGGTGCTTAGCTGGATAGATGTTAACAGAATAAAAAAGCAAGGGAGTTTTGATACGGCAGTAGTTGAAATGATGGATTAGATCATCAAAGTTGTATAGGAAGGAAATTAAGAAAATGATGTAATTACATTTTTTAGCAGATACACCTTCTAAACTGCAAATACAGACAACTTGGAAACTAATAGCAGCACTTTAAATTGAATATGGCAAACCAAATATACTTGTTTACCTCCATTCTTTTTGAGATACCATGAAAATGACATTAACAAGAATTTTCACAAAGGCATAAGTCTCAAAAGGCAAAGAGAATCTGGGGGAAGAGGTGAATAACACAATTTGAAAAAACTGGAAAACATAAGATTGAGTGGTAACTAACTTGGCAGACCTGAGCAAATTATGATTATGTCAGCTCCAGGGCCAGCACAAAATCAGGCAGACTCTGGGACTCTGGAAGACACAGAATTTAGATGTACAATGTACATCTAAAAGTAGGCAATAAACAGATCTGAAAAGAGGAATATTGGTTAAAATATATCGATACTTTTAATGGAATTATCTATATAGATACTGTTTGTAGACAGTATCTCTTGACTTCCTACTTTCTGAGATCAGAAAATTATCTACTTTACCATTTCATATGCCTATCCTCCCTCACTTCTACTTTTCACATCACACATTTGTGTTTTTATATAGTAATTTTATATTTGAATTCCATATTTGTACTTTTATGTTATATTATGAATTACATATATGATGATGATTCTGAATGATTAGAACACTTTTGTCACTCTCCCAAGTTTGGAATCAAATGAGAGGAGCGGGGAATTAAAATGTCTGCTTTAATATCCACAAAGTGCTTAGAACTGTACCTAACACCCACTAAACACTTGGAAAGTATTTTCTATAAGATTATTTCTCATAATGTTCATTTATTACTGTATACTATGTTTTTCCACTTTCTCAAATAAGATCATCTACATCATAGATATAGATGAAACTTTTCTCCAAAAATTTCTCCTGGAACCTCTTATTCTCCTGCCCAAAGCTGCCTGCAGACCAGTAGCCATCCTGGGATTTCCTCATTGAGTTTTCTACATTTTTTTTCTACATTGGATTCTCAGTGGTCCTTTTCTTTTTATCTTTCAGTATATTGAAGTACATCTTTAATAATACAAGAAAACAGGTGTATGCGGTAAATTCTTGAAGACTTTGCAGTTAGAAAAAGTATTTTCTTCACAGTTTGGATTGCTAATCTGCTGTAGGTTTTCTATTATTTTCTCTGACTTTTGGAGACATTGCTTTCTTTTGACAGGGAAGAGTGGGTGGTCTGTTTGCGGTTTAAAAATATTTATTTGTAAACTAACTGTTTTTCTTTTCCTTTCCAGAATCCTTTATGAATCTTCTTTATGTAGTTGGTAATATAACATTTCAAGATCCTTATTCATTCTGCTCAATTTTTTTTTTTGGTGACTAAAACTTTCTTTAAGCTTTGGTAAATTATCTTCTATTTCTCCCCATTCCTTTTTTCTGTTTTTTTTCTGTGTTTCTTGAATTCTTGTGAGTCAGCTGATATCGTTCAATTAAAGTACCTATATATGGATATATATTTAAGCAACATATATTGCTTATATATAGATTGCTTACATTAAGCAACTTATTACATGAAGCATATTACTTATATGAAGGCTATTTCTTTAGCTTTATCATCTCACATTTTTTATTAGTTTTCTTTAGTATTAGCAATTGCATTTTTAATTTTAAGAGATTTTTCTCGATCTCTAAATATACTTTCTATAGTATAGAACTTATTGAATTAGATGTATCTCTGACTGTCAATAGTTTCTTTGTTTGTTTTTATTATTCTTTTCCATGGTGCAGTCTTTCCTGAAATATCTAGTAATTCCTTGTAATACATTCATATTTAATATAAGGTTAAAAACAAAGAAGACTATAGTTCATGTGTGTATGAAAGGATTTTAAATAGAATGCCTTCATTTTGGAATGATCAGAATATTTTACCGAGACAATTTTTTTTTTTTGAGTTGGAGTCTTACTCTGTCACCCAGACTGGACTGCAGTGGCTGCTCCCGGCCACCGCAGCCTCGACCTCCTGGGCTCCAGCGATCCTTCCGCCTCAGCCTTCCAAGTAGCTGAAACTACAGGAGTGCGCTACCATGCCTGGTGAATTTTTTGATTTATTGTAGAGATGAGGTCTTGCCAAGTTGCCCAGCTGGGTCTTGAACCTGCGGACTCAGGCAATCCACTCACCTCAGTCTCCCAAATCGTGGGATTACAGGCTGAGCCACCGAGTCCGGCTACTGAGACCATTAAGTGTAAACATTTAAAACACTTTATTCTGGGATATTAAAATTGCTCTATTTCTCCATGTATAGTTTATTCTAGCTTGGTTTTATTTTGATTTTACAACACAATTATCAATTGTTTTAGCAGAGCCTCAAATGTCTACTATCATTCTTCATGTGTGCCTGAGGGAGTAGTGGGATCAATGCCTTTTGTCTGTTTAAACCTTCAAATAATACATCTATTTTCTTCTCCATTTCTTACTCCTTTAAAAAATTTTTATTTTAAAGATGTGGGGTACAATTCAGGGTTAAGTATACATATGTTCATTATGCATGTACCCTTGTTGATGAGGTGTGCTCCACTCCCTTGGCAGATTCCCACTACTGCCAATCCCCCTGCCCCCAACCCGGCAGTTTTCCACTACTGCCAAACCTTTTCTTACAGTATTATGATAATTGTTCAAGGTCTGCTTATGAGTGAGAACATGTGATACTCAGTTCTTTGCTTCTGTGATAGATCACTCAGTATTATAGACTCTAAGTCCATCCAAGTTGCTGTGAAGTTCATAATTTTGTCCTTTATGACTGCATAATATTCTATCAAAACAGCCTGGTATTGGTACAAGAACAGGCGTATAGACCAATAGAACAGGATAGAGATTCCAGAAGCAAAATCTCAATTTCTCAACAAACTCATCTTTGCAAAGGCTCCACCACCACCAACCACTCGGGAGAAGAGAACCTGTTCAGCAAATGGTGTTGGGAAAACTGGCTGACCACGTGCAGAAGATTAAAACAAGATCTTTACCTATCACCATGCACAAAAATCAGCAACAACAAAAAATGGATCAAAGACCTAAACGTTGAACCTCAAACTATAAGAACCTGAGAAAATGCAAAGATATCCTATGGAAATTGTAACTGGCAACGAATTCCTGACCAAAACCCCAAGTGCCCATACCATAAGAGATAAGACATACAAGTGGGACCTCATCAAACTGAGAGTTTCTGTAAAGCCAAAGAAGCCATTAAGAGAGCAGGAAAACAACTCACAGACTGGGAAAAATTATTTGCCAACCGTATGTCTAAGAAAGGCCTAACATCTAGGATCTACAGAGAACTCAGACGTGTGAAAAGAAAAAAACAAACAGCTCCATTACAAAATAGGCAAAAGATACAAATAGACACTTCTCAAAAGTAAACATATGAGCAGCCAAAAATTACATGAAAAAATGCTCAGCCTCACTAGTCATCAAACAAATACAAATTAAAACCATACTGAGATACCACCTAACTCTAGTCAGGATGGTCATCCTCAATAACTCAAAAAACAACAAATGCTGGAGAAGATGCAGGGAAAAAGGAACGCTTCTACATTGTTAGTGGGAGTATAAACTAATATAACCTTTGTGGAAAATGGTTTGTTGATTCCCAAAATATCTAAAAATCGACCTTCCATATGTCCCTGCAATCCCCTTACTGGGAGTATACCTGGAGGAACTCAAAACACTCTATGAGAAAGATTCCTGTACATGTAAATTTATTGCAGCATTGTTCACAATAGTAAAAACATGAAACCAACTGTTTCATCGAAAAAAGACTGGTTTTAAAAAATGTGGTACATTTCTTACTCTTAACTTCTGTTAGACATTCTGTCTTTGTATTTGTATGTAGATTCCTCAGATGTCTTCTGTTAGACATTCTGTCTTTGTATTTGTATGTAGATTCCTCAGATGTCTTCTTAGTGAACTGGCTGTCCATCTGGATTTCAGGTGTTTTCCTCAAATCTACTTCACCAGAATTAGTTGGAAACTCTCCTCCATTATGACTTTAATCTATTTTACTTATTCTGGAATCATATTTTTATTTGAACATTTATCTATAATAATTTTAATAAGTGCCCGAGAGAGATATTATGAACATATGTACTCAGTCAGCCATCTCGATCCAGGTCCAAGTTTAGTTTTACAGCACTCAATGATACATGGAACATAGAACTTATATTAGAGAAAGAGTGGTAGTAGATGCCTAGTGAAATGATGGTACCTTGAATTAGACTGACTACTGTGGGGTTAAGGAAATGTGAATGACTCAACAAGTATTTTGAAAGTAAAATTAACATGGAATAGTTTAGTGATTTGTAAATAAATTCATGTTTATACAGTTTAAGCTTTTCTTCCTGGATTTAGTAATTCTCTGTTAACATGCTTTTCAGAATAAAAAGATAGCTGGGCTCGGTGGCTCAGCCTGTAATCCCATGCTTTTGGGAGGCTGAGGTGAGTGGATTGCCAGAGCCCGCGGGTTCGCGACCTGCCCGGGCAACTTGGCGAGACCTTATCTCTACAATAAATCAAAAATCAGCCGGGCGTGGTAGCGCGGGCCTGTTAGTTTCAGCTACTTGGAAGTCTGAGGCGGAAGGATCGCCAGAGCCCAGCAGGTTGAGGCTGCGGTGGCCGGGAGCGGCCACTGCACTCCAGTCTGGGCAACAGAGTGAGACTCCAACTAAAAAAAAAAAAAAATAAAAATAAAAATAAAAAGATGATTCAAATTTTTTACATCATACTTTATAAAGCAGTAAATTTTTTAACTTTTGTTAAAAATCTATTGTTTTTTCAACATTTGTTATATTTCATAAGAATGGACATCCTAAATTCACAGTACTCCAGGTATTGATATGTACTATATTTGAAAGTTAAGATATCAGGTCTTGCTGTTCACAATATTGCACAACAGGAGGTAATTCCTGAACCAATCTTGGTCCAGTAATGGTAATGTAAGAAGCCTCAGCCCAATCAGGCTAGAAATACCCTTGATAGGTATTTCATTATCAAGATTCAAACTTATACAAGTGATACTAGCAGTGATTCAAATTCTTTAAGTCTTTTACAAATTAACTACCATGACTACTGATAGCCCTTGGAATGATATATGCTCATAAGGTCAAAGGAAATTTTATAAATAGCTTGAATTTGGCTTTACAATATTGGTGAGAACCACATTAATCCTAGTGACCTGCAGTGTACCACATAAGTGTGTACCACATCAAGTATGAATTTTCACATTAGATTTACACTAAACTAGTTATGACAGCCTTCTTAAGTAAGCAGTTCTTCCTGTGTAAGCAGACTCCACAAATTTTTGCATGAGATTTACAGAAGACATAATAGAGAAGTAAACCCAAAAAATAATTTTTGAAAGGAATAGATACTAAGAGTAGGCCTGATAACAATATTAAAAGGAAATATCTCCTTTTATTACTTTACCTTATTCAATGTCATTTTATTTGACCTATCCATATAATAGATTCACTTTTATGAAGAAACACTTGAAGACAAAAGATTAAAAAGAGATAAAGAGTATTCACCAAATTATCATTGAGAGGAGGAAATCAAGACCAGAAATATTAGAGAAGTGATTCATAAGCCCAGCTACTCATTAGAAGAGCTTTATGGTTTCTAAACTTGGAAGTGGGTTTTAAGGATGAAGTTGTTCTCAAAAAACCCCAGGTTAAAAGTTAATAGATCTGAGTAAGGTTAAATCACCTGGATAAAACACATGTTAGGATGAATAGAATATGGGATTGGGATTGTTTTTGCTGGTGATCTTTGAGAAGATTTAAAAGTGGGAGCGGACTTGGAGACTGCATATGGTGACTCACTTTAGAAAATTCCAAAGGAGATGAAATAGATAGATACTCGAAAAAAGAAGAATGTATATTGGATAGTGCTATTGACAGGGTTATATAAGTTATTCAAGTAAAATTTACATAGGTATAGAAAAGAAAGAAGTAATTGATAGGAACAGAATACTTCACTAAAAATAAATTCCATAAGATTCATTTTCTTTTGAATATGTTTGTATTTATGAATATTATATTTCCTGATCTCATCAAGTCAGTTGACAGATTTTAATAATTAATGTAGATTTATAACCATTTAATTCACAATTTAATAGTATTGACTGACGAATTAACATCAAGATGAAGGTACTTAGCTTTATTCAATAAAATCTTTATCAGTGACGTCAAAGAAGAGATGAAATGCGTGGTTTTGAAATTTCTTAATGACAAAGTTGTATGAAGA